>NC_142165.1:88244468-88544736 GCF_029865625.1 Vigna umbellata | reverse complement strand
GGGTATCAATCATTAATGGATGGTTAATGAATATCTTAATGACCAATAATGATTAATTAATATATTTGATTACTATAAATTCTATAAATAAAGATTTGATTTGGAGGTAAAGACACTTTTTGATATATTCTAATACTTTAAGATTTTCTGAGACACATTTGACTTGAGCATGTAATGTTTTATGTAGGTCAATCCTCAATCAGCTTGGAGTGGATTGAAGGACAAATGCAAACAATTAAGACTTAGAACAGACTAGAACGAAACGATCGTCTATCGACCCAATACAACCGAAACAATATATTTACTGTAGTCACTTTTATGCATTATAATAAACAAAAAAATATTTAATCTATAATTTTAAAAAATGGCATACAAATCATGTTCTAAGAGGATGATGCAGAAGATTACCTTTTGAAAGCCTTATCAGGAAACATGAAAGAAGGTGAACTTTCAGTATAATTATCTCTTTGAGTGCTTTTGCTATAAGTTTGAGTTTAAAATTTTCATTCGTCTATTTAAAACACCTTGATTTAATATTCTTTTTAATTTATTTGGCAGTGCAAGATGAGACAACTTATAAATACTTGAAACACGGAAAATGAATATGAGTGTGTGTGGCTAAGAGTCACTATAATACTATAAATAATACTAAATTTTTGTACGAAAGTGAAATTTGAAAGCTTTTCTATAACTAATTACAAATCAACAGTGAAAATATATGGTCTCTCCCTTGTTCTTTTAGGAAAAAAAAATCTTTATCTTTCAAAAAGCAAAATCTTCATGTATAATTTAAAAAAAAATACAATTCAATTCCCTTTGTTGTTTCTAATCCATGAAAAAATACTTTAAAATTTTTAAATGAAACACACGTGTATTTTTAAAAGAATATAAAAAAAATTATATTTGTCCATACATTCTTACATATTTAAATTAAATTTATTTTCTCTTTTAAATTGTTACATATAATTACATATGATTTTAAATTTGACTCAATCTATTTAGTATAATCTCCTATGAGTTAAGATATGTGTTCTATATATTAAACTCAAATACTTAAAGATTATTAAATAAAAATAAAAATAATTGTTTCGGCAGAATTTAGATCCTTACTGGGGATGGTGCTCTGACGCTCAAGTCAGTGATTTTGCGTAATAAATCTGATAATGAGGATTAGTCATCAGAGTTGAAACTTAAAAGTTACATGTCCTCTTTCTCAGACAAATATTTATAAATTACAACGAGCTTACAGTTAGGTCTGACTCATTATTCACCAATAAATGACATTATTTCTATTAACTGTCAATAAATTACAATTATTTCATTGACTCTCCATCAACGACAGTTATTATCATTGATTACCTTAACGGTTGTTTTTACCGATCGATTTATGGACCTGGGAAGTATCATCGGTCAGCCGACTTTTCTGCACCTTTACGGTTCGGTAGGCTATGAGCCCATAGTAACAATAATTATTATTAAATTTATTTTATTTATTAAATATGTGTTTAAAATATTAAATAATATAATTTATTTTAAAAAGTATTCTAAAATGTTTAAAATAAATATTAAAATTATAAGTTTTATGAAAGAAATTAAGTCCATTAACTTAAGTGGCCAAACCTAATTTAAATATGTATTATATTGAATTGGATATAATAGAAAAATACATAAACCCGAACTAATTGAATTCAAAATATTATGATTGGGTTGAAAGATAAGCTTGACCAAACTCAAGTGAACTCGCGTAAGTCCTATACCCTAAAATAAGATTTCGATCCCTTTAGTTAGCTTCACCAGCAAGCATGTTGAAGTATGCAGCAAGCTTCTTAAGCCTGCAACTGAGTCAATCTTATATAATACAAAATTGCATATAAAAAGTTACATAATCATGTGTCTTTCGGTATGGTTCTTTCCTCTTTCTCAACCCTTCTAAATTATTATTTTAGACTTATCTTGCAAGTTCAGCATATATGCATGGCTGGGAAGTCATTTACATCTCATTCAGAAAGGATTTATTTTTTTTATTTTACTTCAGCTTTATAGTTTCATGATTATACCAATTTTACACCTTTAGGTTAGAGATGTCTGAATTATCATAAATAAGATAGATTTATAATATATAAATACATATAGAATATTATTTTATAACTCAATTTTTTAGAATTGATTTAAATTCAAAATTTTGATATCAAAATCATTTAAAACTTATTTTAATAGAATTTATTGTTTATTAAACTTATATATATATATATATATATATATATTTTTTTTTTTTAAACTGCTATCAAATCATATATTCATGTATAATTGTATATATGTTTCAATATGAAATAATGTATAAGGGAGATCCAACATTGTCTATAAATAATACATATTTACAATGATATAATAAGGTTTAGAAGTGTACGATTATATTTGCATAACAATGATAGATACTAAGAACATTATCTGATCTAAGAGCTACAATACGATTATAATAAGTTTGTAACACCCTTTTCCCTCCTCTCTCTCCCTCTTTTTGTTCATCCTCACTCTCATTGGTTTGAATCTATCTGGTCTACTTAAGAAGCTAAATTTTCTTTTTAATAATATTATAAACAATAACTTGATTTTGTGTAACATGGACAAATGGCTATATGTGGAAGAAACACAGAATAAAAGCATGTGCAAAGATCTGCCTTCTCATCTCCTCGTGTTTTAAAAAAGATTGTAGTTACTTCTGCCACAAACTGCCACACACGGTTGAAGAAAAGTTGCATACAATTTAAAACTATTTAAAAATGCATGTCATTAAATGTTAACAAAATATATAACTGTCAACAACTAACAATTTCTAAGGTATGTACTTAACATTTTTAGGAAATAGTTATTTTGTTTTGGCATAAATGTTAAAAGTAAAATTATGTATGTAATAAAAACAGTAAATTAAAATAGAAAACATTATGCATTTATATTAAACTCCCATACTTAATTAGCGAACCATAATTGGTTCCATGTTTAGTTAATTAAGTTTAAAATGAAGATTATAACTATAATACTTAAATTGATAGTATTGTGATTGCATTCGAGTCTAGAGTGATTGTACGGGAAAACCAACATCCATATCAAATCGGTACAACGGATGTGAACCCGTTTAATAATTTATCAAATAAGAAATTGTTGAACAATAACTGATCAATTGTAGTTTTAAATTAAAATAAAAATCAACCTAAATTATTAGTTATTTTATTATACGTGTAAATTGTTAAATTAAAAAATATCATATTAATTATAAATAAAGTATATTTATCATGTATAAATAAATGAAAACTTCATCTTAAGAAAAACTATTAACAAACATCATTTTACAAAGAAAATAAAATGATAAGAAATAAGAGAGAAAACATATTGTCTATTAAATGAATAAATGAACGAATGAATATAATTAATAAAAGAAAGACAAAGAAAATTATATAAAAGGAAGACCCCAATTACAATTTAACAAAGATATAATTAAGAGGAGTTATAACTGAAGAAAGAAACAACTAATCCTATAACTTTTAAATCACGTGGAATTTTCGTCCCGATCTAATAAAACTCATTGGTATTATTAAAATTTTAATTAAAATAATATATATATATATATATATATATATATAAGTATATATATATATATATATTATTTTAAACTATTCTATGTATTTTAAATATTAATTTATAAATTTGTGTTTTATTTAAGTTCATTATCATAAAATTATGATGTTATTTAATAGTTTGATTCCGATTTTATGCCAATTAAACTATTAAATTTTACATCTTTATTTTTATGAGTTTAATGAGCCGTTGGACTTTAAAAGCATTATTCATATTAGACAAAGTCTTGTATTCTCACTATACACCATCACATCTTCCTCGTCTAAAAAGTTTGTGGCTTGCACATGGTATAAGCAGTCAAACATTTATTAATATTATGACCATGGTTATTGTGGGAGCCTTTCAATGTCCCCACACTGGAGAGTATGTTTCAGAGTATTTAGATTATATATATAAAAAAAGGAAAAATATATTTTAATATTAGTATTCATTAAACCCATCTACTTTACTCCCATTTTCTATAATATCATAATAAAATAATAATTTATATCGTTATAGGTCGAATTTACATTATGAGAAAAAACTTATATAGCATGATCAAAAATCGATGCTAAAAAAAAGTTGATGCTAATTGCTTGAGCTTTGCATTGCATGTGTATATAATTAATGTCAAAATTATGAATGCTAATTTGTTAAGATTTGCTTTGAATTCTAACTAGTATCAGTTTAATCAATGCTAAGTTATCACTAATTTTAAAATAATTAATTTAAATTAATTTTTTAATTAAGCAGTTTAGAGCCATCTTGATCGATGTTAAGAGTTTTATTTTAAAACTTTTGTATTGGCTTGGTTATGAATATGAATAAAAAATAAATGATGAGATTTATGAATATGAATAAAAATGAATATGATAGAATTGATATAAAATAAAAGAAGAAATTTATGAGTAAATATATTTGTCATCTTTCAATCTGGGTTTAGATTAAAAATAACTTACAATTAATATTTAATATGAAGAATGCACATGAATTTAGAATATATAATTTAGCATTGATTAAGTTAACAATAAAATAAATATAAATATTAAAAATAATGAAGTTAGTGTTAGTTAAATTCATACTAATTAACCTTATTTATTTTTGTTTTTTTATAATTAGTGTTTGTTAAGCATTAACGTACTTAAAAAAAATTAAAAACAAATAGGTTAGTCTACTAAATAGATGATAAGCTTGTATTTTAATTTTTTTGTTTGTTAATATTGAATATTTGTTTATCTGATGTTAAATTAAATAAATTAAATATTAAAATTAAATAAGATTATAATATTTGTTAAATTGATACTAATTCTTACTTATTTTTAATATTTATCTTACTTTTATTCATAATTAACATTCATTTACACCATACTAACTTAAATAAATATAAACATTAAATTAATCAACATTAACTTTATTTATTTTTAATATGTATTTTAGTAAATATTGATTAGGAATAACAAAAATACTTATGTATGCTCACAAATACTTACTATCATAGGTAGAGAATATTTTAGGGTTAAATATGTTTTTAGTCCCTAAACTATTGGTCGTTTCTGGTTTTAGTCCCTCTTTCAAAATAAGGTACAATTTGGTCCTCATTCTTTTCGAAACTTTGGTTTTAGTCCTCTAAAACTAACACCGTTAAAATTTAGCTGACGTGGCTAACGGTAGACGGACACAGTATTTTTTTTTTCTGTTTCTCACCATTTCTCCCCCTCTCTCTTCCTTCCATCTTCCACCCAAAACTTCATCTTTCATTAGAAAGAGAGAGTGGCAAACGGCGCTAACGTACAAAATGGAGACCATCGACGGCTGAAAGAACATGATCCTCCTTCGACTAAGCAACGATCTGCCTCTCTTCACAATAAACCAAATGATCAGCATGCACCTCATCCCACTCAAGTATCCACATCTCCCTTATTTTCATTCTTACTTTCTTTCGCTTTTAATTTGTTTTTTACACTGTCGGAACTATATCAAAATTCTTGCTATCGGAAATTATTCTTACGGCTTCAAATTTGGAAGCGCTTAGAATATTTAGTTACTTGTGTTTCCATATGAAATAAAATCTCTTCATTTAACTAGAGATTTTAAATTTTGTGTGCTTGATTTTTATTCAGTGTACGCATTCTATTTTTTTGGGGGTGATGTAGTGGGGTTCGTGTTCAGCACCATGCCTTCAAGTCCTCTGTATATATATAACCACCTTAGGCTTGCATATGCATGTCTTATAACAGCACGAGAAACGAGGTAGCACTGGGAGGTTGGCCAAAGCTCAGGTCAAAGGAAAGCAGGTGGTGAGTTTTCATTTTTTATTTATTTTGGTTTTGTATTATCTTCGTATTTTCTGTTATCTTTTCAGTCATGAGTCGTGATTGGGAGTCCTGTATAGGGATGATTTGAATATTGACTCTAGTCATGCAAGTGCAATATTTCTTTCATTTTATGCTAGAAAAAATGCTCTCTTTTTTTCGGTTATAATGTGTTCTATTCATTTTGTTGTAAAATGTGGTTGGAATTAAAGAAGATTTTGTAATTTTGAGCAACCCGAGCCTTCTTTTGCATGAAGTAGAAATATGACTTACAAACACAAAATAAATATAATCTGATTGCTTTCTTTTATTTTAGAGCGTGGATGGTGGAAGGACACAAGAAAGCAACTTCATGAAAGGGTAGAGACAAGTCACCATAAAGAACAGAGAGATGGTAAATCATAGGCTAAACTAAATGATAATACTTTCCAGAGAAGAGATGATTTTTCTGAAAGGAAAGAGGATCCACTTCCTACCTTAAGGAAAAGACCTGCATTTAGGGAGAAGAGGATTCCAATGGAATCAGTAGATGCTAATCTGGTTGCAGCAGTGGCAGTAAATTTGAGTGAGATTAACCACCCTGCAGGAAGGAATGACAGGAAGAAGGAGGAAAGAAAGTTGGTTATGTTAGAGATGTGATCGGAGATGCTGTGAAAGATGGAGTTGGGTGGAAGATGGAAGGAAGAGAGAGAGAGGGAGAAATGGTGAGAAACACTTGAAAAAAAAATAGTGTGTCAGTCTACCGTTAGCCACGTCAACTAAATTTTAACGGTGTTAGTTTTAGAGGACTAAAACTAAAGTTTCGAAAAGAATGAAGACCAAATTGTACCTTATTTTGAAAGAGGGATGAAAACCAGAAACGACCAATAGTTTAGGGACTAAAAACATATTTAACCCAATATTTTATTATCTATTTAGAAATGGGCCAAACAGTTAGAGGAGAAACTACTAGCATTAAAAAAGTACGTCGATAGGAATATTTTGTTTATTTAAGATTTGATATAAATAATTAAATATTAACAATGTATATTGTATTTTAAATTGTTTATTTCATAATATGAAAAAAAAAATTATAATTGGTTAATAGATAAAAATTAACCCTAACTTAAAATTTAATATAACTTTGGCTCAAATATTTTTGTGTCGTTTACGGAGTACATACTTAAAACAAGATAGAATGTCTTTGACATATATTGTGAAAATAATTTTAGATTATGTACATATTATTTTACACTCATCTTATTAACTCGAGTAATTTTATTATCGTGGACTACGCATCTATTATAAGTGAATAAAACATGATTTATTCCCAATTAAGATATGGGCAAAAAGACTGTATAATTAGTCATCCAAATTCTTCCTCTATAACTACTCATATCATACACAAAGAGAAAAACATCAAATAATTATACGATACATAAAAGAAGTATTTAATGGATGTTAAAATGATGAAATCACATAACCCGCAATGGTATGAACATGGTACGTATAATAACCTAACGTAAGCATCACTTGAAAACCAACTTAAGAGGATCCTTCTTTTACGTTTCTTATACCTATGTCGGAGATGACCTAAATCGATCAAAATAAGATTACATTAAAAAACTGCTTTTTAGATTAGTTGCAGCAGATAAAAAAAAATCAAATTTATTTAAGGCTTAATACCTGTTTTTGTCCCTCTTTATAAGGGAAATGTTCAATTTCGTCCTACCTTTTTCAAAAAGTTCAATGTGGTCCCAAGTTGTGTAAAAAGTGTCCAATTTAATCCTTTTTGGTCACGGCGTTAAATATTTAACGATCCTGCTGACAGCGTGGACTGATGTGTGCAACGTGGCTTTTTTCCTTCGTAACGTGGCAGTTGACGTGGCAGTGGCAGTGTCAAAAGAAATGCGAGAACAGAAACCCCTGTGCTGCGTAGTCGCTAGAGATGCTACGGTCATGACCACTGCGCCCGCGAACCAGAACAGAGAGGATGAGGATCTCCTACAACGGCAAGCTCGAACAGAGAAAAGAGGGAGAACAAAGAGAACCCCGCTGCTACTTGCACGGCAGGAGAGTTTTCCCTAGGGCTGGGGTTGTCCCCGAACCCGAAAACATATATGGGGAAGAATAAAGTTGCTCCCCTAGCAATCCTTTTGCACGAGCTCCAAGACTCCCAAGCCGCCTTAAGTTGGGGTTTCCGCGAAGAAGAGGAAGGCAAACAAAATTGGGGAAAAAATTCTTCAGATTAGGGTATTGAGATGAATCAGCATTGGGGTTTAACTAGAGTAATTAGGATTCAATTGGTTTAATTAAATTTCTCACTTAGAATCAGAGAAATAATTAAAATTTATCACTTACAACAGAAATTAACAACCCCAAATTATTTTTAATTAACGTTAACAGGAAATAAAAATTCTTACAACCCCTAATTAATTTTAATTAACATTAATTTTAATTAACATTAATTTTAATTAACATTAATTTTAATTAACATTAATTTTAATTAACATTAAAATATACATGTTTTCAGTGTTTAGAAAGGAAAAACAGAGCCAGCAAAAAATGGCCGTGGGAGGATTCTCCATTGATGCTTCTTCAACCAGGGGCTTCGACGACAAAATTACACTCTCCGTTCTCATCACTTGCTCTTCAAACAATTCCAGTTTTCCTTGCCACCCACTCTTTCTCACACCCTCCAAGTACCAAACCCCTCTATCCCTAATTTTATCCTCGCTAGCCACACACACAATAATCTTGGAACACCCAAGTCCATCCAAGCTTGGTGCCCCAGGAGCGAAGGGGTTGACCATGGGGATATCAATGCCACCCGGCGCAAAAGGGTACACAAAGTCCCAAACTAAACAAAACAAACGTTGTTTGTGCCCTGTAACAGCTTCGAATCCAATTGGCTCCAAACTGTAGAAGTAAGGATGGGAGAAAATACCCAAACCCTAACTCAGAATTTTTCACTGCCACTGCCACGTCAACTGCCACGTTACGAAGGAAAAAAGCCACGATGCACACATCAGTCCACGCTGTCAGCAGGATCGTTAAATATTTAACACCGTGACCAAAAAGGATTAAATTGGACACTTTTTACACAACTTGGGACCACATTGAACTTTTTGAAAAAGGTAGGACGAAATTGAACATTTCCCTTATAAAGAGGGACAAAAAGAGGTATTAAGCCTTTATTTAATTATAGTTTAACATGCAAAAAATAAAGTTTATTTTGCATATAGTAATTAATGACAGTTTGCAAGATGTTAAAGAAAAGGACGGAATGCAATTTGGATCACAAACCCGTAATAGGACATGGTAAACATAAAAAGAGTGAAAGCGAAGAGGATCCGAAAGTTCGCATAGTTTTACATTCCCTCACCATTGGTCCAAACAACGAATTAGGACCTCATATCATATATAACACAACATTCTACACTTCCTCACTTTCAAACTCTCCATACCCTTATCGTTCTCCATCACTGCACATCAACGACTTACTGCATTCATTCATTGGTGGTGAATTGTGAGCAGAGATCAGAAGCACAATGCGTAGAATATTACAACAGTACGTGGATACGAAAAGCGATACTGTAGTTGATAGTTTAATTGATTCCGATCTAAACGAGCTCAAGCTTGCGGCCAAGAAGCTCCTCCACGATGCAACCCTGGTAGGAGGCAAAGCCTTTGGCGGTTCTTTCTTTAAATGGCTCGCTTCCTTCGCTGCCATGTAAGTTCAAATTTCTTGCCTCTTAAAAATATAAGATTAATATTTATGTTAATTTAATTGAGTTCTTAGACAAATATTTGTTTCAGTTATTTGCTTATACTGGATAGCACAAACTGGAGGACGAATATGTTGACAGCGTTATTAGTGCCTTATATATTTTTCAGCTTTCCTGAATCGCTGTTCTCCTTTTTAAGGTGACCATGACATTTATAGTTTCTCTTTCTTTTGTTATCGCTTTTACAAAATATACATTGATTGAGTATAATCGTTCAGAGGTGATGTGGGAAAATGGATTGCATTCGTCACAGTTGTGCTGAGGCTTTTCTTCCCTAGACATTTTCCCGGTATGCTTAACTATTTCTAAGCCTTGTTTCAATATGCATGATCAATTTTGCATAACTAGTGTCGTAAATGACGTGCAGATTGGCTGGAAATTCCTGGTTCAATGATTCTTATTTTGATAGTAGCCCCCGACATATTTGCTCAGAAATTAAGGAATAACTGGATTGGATTAGCGATTGATCTTTTCATCGGTTGTTACCTTCTACAAGAACATATCAGGGCTTCTGGTGGATTCAGAAATTCTTTCACACAGAAACATGGAATATCAAATACTCTTGGCATCCTCCTCCTCATTGTCTATCCTATTTGTGCATTCATTATCCATTAAGTATAAGGCATCATTGACATCAAACAAAAAAAATACAAGACATAGCAGTTGGTGATGATGTAATCTGTTAGAAAAATAAAATTTTAGATGGTGAAGTTTGTTACTAGTCTTCACAAAATAACTCCATCATCACACCAATGTTGAATTTAACATAATTTCACTCGGCAGTTCTCAACATTCAGCGAATCCTCTCCTGCAAAATTTAGTTTGAACACTATTTTGGAATATTAAGGCAAAAAATAGCTAATAACTAATTTGCTTGAATTTTCATGGATGAAAAAAAAATTTGAATTCTGTAGACTTTTTTAGTCTTTATTTGTTTAGTAAAGAATCGGTAAACTTTTGTGAATAAAATAAATAATAATTTTAAAAGACGCAAACATTGAAAGCACGGAATATTATTATTACATAAAAAATTATGTATGATATATTACCATTTTAATTTTTACATAGATAAATCGAAATATATATGTTAATTAAACATTAGTGTGTAATTTGAAATTGATTTGAGTAATCACGTTTTTTTTTTTACATTTCAACTAAAGGTTTGAAACTTTAAATTGTTGATAATTTTCCAAATATGGGGTTAAAATAGACATTGATGTTAAATCAATATTTTTATAAACATGATCCATTTTATCAGTCAATTTTTTGAATTATTCTATAAAATTTGGGATTATAATATACTATTCTATCAAAGTTTATGAGAGTAAGAGTTTGAAACTAAAAAACGCATTAAAAGATTCTCGTAATAGTTGCAATAGCTTGAGGTTTCGTATCAAAGCAAGGTTTATGGCAAACCTTTGCATGTTTTTAAATTTGTTGCGATTATTCTTTTTTAGGATTTTTTTTTATTTGTGCTTTTTCTTGCGTTTGATCCCTCACCTGACATTGTTGACATTGGAGAAAGTGTTGCATTGCACTTTTTGGTGCAAAAGATCTCGGAGCATCATCACTGTGATCTTTCGAGGCTATGTCGGAATCACTTTAAAGTGTTTGATATTTCTTGTGTACTCGTATATATTAATGTGAAAAAGACTTGTTATACTGATTAAAAAACATTTTTTATACTGATTATAAAATTAGTATAAAAGTATAGGATATAAAAAATTTCTACTTTTTATACTGGTACCAAAATTGATGTAAAATTACAATTTTTTTATACTGGTTAAACACGTAGTCGATATGAAAAAATATTTCATACAACAAACCCATATATCATTCAACCACCTCCCAACACACTAATGTTGAATACAACACCATTGTCTAAACATATCTCTATGTGAACCAACCAACCATAGTAGCAACTTCTTTTCTCTATCACCTCTTGCCATTGAAACTACCTAATGCAGATGGAAATATAACTAGGACACGCCATCCTTTCACATATCTGCACATCATGAGTTTCTCCCTACAAAAATATCATTGTTACCACCAGAAACGTCGTCATAGAACCCCACACCACAAAGATGACCACCATCACACGATCCACAAGCAACTAAAGAACATAATCAAGATTTAACAATCTTGTGAACTCTCATTATCACACTCGCAAATCTCACTTCACCAGTCACTACAAGAAAAATTGAGGTTATATCGATGCCAAAATTTATCAATAATGCATAAAATTTGTCGATAAAATTAAAATTATCAAAAGTTTACCAACATTAAAAGTCCATCGTTAAATTTTACCAACGATTTTCCTGTTTTGTCAGTAATTATGAATGAATTTTTCTATCGGTAATTACCCATAAAAAAAATTTGTCAATAAAATTCTTGGGTAAATGTTCGTCTTTTTTCTCATTCCTTTTTCTTTTCTTTTTTTGGGTTTTATATTTTTGGCAGTGAAGCACACCATAACAATGCTTGCGAACCTGCAAAGAAACCCAAAACCCAATCGCCTACCCCAAAATCCTATATCGCACTATTCTGTTTCGCTTCGCCACCGTTCCTTCCCGCAACTCCAAGAATCATCATAGAACCATGAGCCACCACAACCATGTCTGCCTCTGCACTGACCACCAAGTCAATAACGTCGAAAAAAATACATCACACAATGACACACCTATATCTCCTTTATGGTGGCACTATCAAAAACCACAGCAGATCGCAAATTCGTCCTTATGTCACCACCAGGATCTTCATCACCAGTAAACCACCACTGCCCTCCATGGCGAACTCTAACCACGAGCACCACAACCAAATCTCCTCAACACGACGAACCATTGTGCCTCGTCATGGAAAAAACAAAATTTTCGCACTTCCTCATCAATTTTGGATAAAATTTTCCATAACTATATTTCTAAAAACTGATTTCCGGCGACCCATTTACTCACCAGTTCACCCCACTTTGAAAAGCACACTTCATACCTGGCTATTAACTTCAACCATGTGCCCGCTTTTTCTTCAAAGACCAACAACGCTCCTTCATCAACTCAACAATGTTAAAATGCACCAACTAATTAACAACCTTCACCGTTCCTTCTGTTGTTTTCTTTCATTGACACACATTTCAAATAGGAAAATGTTATTTGGACAACGAAATTTTGACACCGATTTCACAACGCCACGTGTCAGCTCTGCATTGGCTAAATAATTTGAAAATAAAACAGAGAAAGGGTTACGGGGTGAGGGGTATTTTGGGATTTTCAGACTAAAATTTTAAGTTTTGGGGTTGGCGGTTTAGGGTGGGAAAGACGTGCGTTCAACCCTTCGATCTCGTGTCTCGTTCTCTCGCTCTGTCGTCCATCTTCGAAGCTTGCATCTTCGCTGTCGTTCTCTCCTCCATCTTCGAAGCTTCCATCTTTTGTGTGGGTCTGTCGTCCACAGGGAAACCCTTCCATCTTGTGTGTCGCTCTGTCCTCCATCTTGCCCTTGAAACAAGATTTGGAAACATGAACATGGTCATCACTACAAGGTTTGATGCGTTGCAATCGCGCGTTGGGAACATTGAACAACAACTGCAACACTTCCAAAGTGCTTCTGAAAACAATCCTCAGACTTAAAATTGGTTGTTTAGGCTTTATTTTCTGCATTATAAAGAACTATGTACCACAGTTCCTACTTTGATAATTTCAAGTCTTTAATTTAATGAAGTTGTTTACTTTAAAACTGGTTCCTCAATTCTCGACATTTATTATGTAATGTTCAATTTATGATACACTTAATACCATTGCAGTTGTGAGTAAAACACCAATACCACTAACCAATACCACTTAATGACATTGCAGTTGTCTGTAAAACTAAAACACTATTGTAATCGTTTACAGTGGCCTCGTAAACGATTACACGAGAGAAATCATTGTTTTGTACAGAAAGTTGAACTGAAGTAGTCAGCTGTGGTGTCATGGGTGATCATTGGCAAAAATTGTTACTTTCAAGCACAAGTCCACTTGTATTTACTTGGTGTTGGTGTTTCAGTCGAGGTAGAGAGTGGAAAGTGATGGGAGGTGGCCCCAAGAAGTGGAGAAGAAGCCATTCTTACTTAGGGGACCAAGTTGGACAAGTGCAGAGCCAATCTGTAGAAAAAACACTATGGTAATCGTATACAGTGTCCTTGTAATCGATTATGGGGTGCCAAAACATCACTTTCCTCCATCATTGGGACATAATCACATCACTAACCTCCCTCTCCCACCACTGAAACACAAGGAACAGCCTAAGACAAGTGCAAAAGTGCCTAAAAGTCACTTCTTTTTCCAATGGTGACCCCTGTTCACCTGACTGAGTACCTGTGTTGGACTTTCTGTACAAAATCCAATTTTCTGTCGGGTAATCGTTTACAGTGTCCTTGTAATCGATTACAGTTTCAAAGAAGGTGTAAAATTGATTTCTAAGGCATAATTTGAAAGGTCTTTGAGTATAGATTCCAACAAAACAAGAATCAACTCATTTGGAGTTCGGTGGAGAAAGTTATGAGCAAAAGAACAAGCAAAGGTCAGAGTTGGCAAAAATATATGAAACGCTAACTTGAAACAATAAACTGTACCAACTCAGATGTCCAAAA
This sequence comes from Vigna umbellata, assembly GCF_029865625.1. NCBI lineage: Eukaryota > Viridiplantae > Streptophyta > Magnoliopsida > Fabales > Fabaceae > Vigna > Vigna umbellata. The sequence goes on along the minus strand of NC_142165.1, from coordinate 88,530,424 downwards.
ATTACAAATTAGTAGTCATTGGAAAGATTTTTGAGTCTAGTTTCTAATAAAAAAAGAATCACATCATTTGGAGGTCGGTGGGAAAAGTTATCAGTAAAATAGCCAGCAAAGGTCAAAGTTGACAGCATGTTATCTCACCCAAGTTGCTCACCTCATAAACATTGTTTCTTTCCTCCATCATGGGGTGCCAAAACATCACTTCCCACCACTAAAACACCAGGATCAGCCTAAGACAAGTGCAAAAGTGCCTAAAAGTCACTTCTTTTTCCAATGGTGACCCCTGTTCACCTGACTGAGTACCTGTGTTGGACTTTCTGTACAAAATCCAATTTTCTCTCGGGTAATCGTTTACAGTGTCCTTGTAATCGATTACAGTGTCAAAGAAGGTGTAAAATTGATTTCTAAGGCATAATTTGAAAGGTCTTTGAGTATAGATTCCAACAAAACAAGAATCAACTCATTTGGAGTTCGGTGGAGAAAGTTATGAGCAAAAGAACAAGCAAAGGTCAGAGTTGGCAAAAATATATGAAACGCTAACTTGAAACAATAAACTGTACCAACTCAGATGTCCAAAAATTACAAATTAGTAGTCATTGGAAAGATTTTTGAGTCTAGTTTCTAATAAAAAAAGAATCACATCATTTGGAGGTCGGTGGGAAAAGTTATCAGTAAAATAGCCAGCAAAGGTCAAAGTTGACAGCATGTTATCTCACCCAAGTTGCTCACCTCATAAACATTGTTTCTTTCCTCCATCATGGGGTGCCAAAACATCACTTCCCACCACTAAAACACCAGGATCAGCCTAAGACAAGTGCAAAAGTGCCTAAAAGTCACTTCTTTTTCCAATGGTGACCCCTGTTCACCTGACTGAGTACCTGTGTTGGACTTTCTGTACAAAATCCAATTTTCTCTCGGGTAATCGTTTACAGTGTCCTTGTAATCGATTACAGTGTCAAAGAAGGTGTAAAATTGATTTCTAAGGCATAATTTGAAAGGTCTTTGAGTATAGATTCCAACAAAACAAGAATCAACTCATTTGGAGTTCGGTGGAGAAAGTTATGAGCAAAAGAACAAGCAAAGGTCAGAGTTGGCAAAAATATATGAAACGCTAACTTGAAACAATAAACTGTACCAACTCAGATGTCCAAAAATTACAAATTAGTAGTCATTGGAAAGATTTTTGAGTCTAGTTTCTAATAAAAAAAGAATCACATCATTTGGAGGTCGGTGGGAAAAGTTATCAGTAAAATAGCCAGCAAAGGTCAAAGTTGACAGCATGTTATCTCACCCAAGTTGCTCATCTCATAAACATTGTTTCTTTCCTCCATCATGGGGTGCCAAAACATCACTTTCCTCCATCATTGGGACATAATCACATCACTAACCTCCCTCTCCCACCACTGAAACACAAGGAACAGCCTAAGACAAGTGCAAAAGTGCCTAAAAGTCACTTCTTTTTCCAATGGTGACCCCTGTTCACCTGACTGAGTACCTGTGTTGGACTTTCTGTACAAATTCCAATTTTCTCTCGGGTAATCGTTTACAGGGTTGGTGTAAACGATTACCAGACCCTTTTTTCAACACCCTCACTCATCCCTTGCACACCTTGCTCCTCCAACTGATGAGGGGTCACCCCACACTCCTTGGCCTCACATCACATCACCAACCACCCTATCCCAGCACTGAAACACCTGGACCAGCCTCAGACAGGTGCAGAATTGCATAAAAGTCACCTTTTTCTTAATGGTGACCCCTGTTCACCTGACTGAGTACTTGTGTTGGACTTTCTGTACAAAAATCCAATTTCCTCTCGGGTAATCGTTTACAAGAATGGTGTAAACGATTACCAGACCGTTTTTTCAACACCCTCACTCATCCCTTGCACACCTTGCTCTCCCCACTCATGAGGGGTCACTCAACACTCCTTGGCCTCACAGGACATCACCCCCACTCAAATTATGATTCAAATGAACTGGTTTTCTCATAAGTCACCCATGTTACCCATAATGACCACTCAAACACCAACATCTTACAAACAAGCCTGCAACTTAGCAAACACAAAACTTTACCACATTCTGAAATCCACAAACCCACAACTCATAATAACAATGGTATTCAAAAAATAAAATATGAGACCAACTCAAACAAAAACTCAAATTTTATATCATTCAAATAAATCTGATACATTACACCTTGTTTTCTTAATCTATTTACAATGATTACAATGATCATTTACTTTCCATTAATCAACTAAATACACATATCACTCATTTTTTATTCTAAGCACTACGGTTCCGGTGTATGGAGTCCTAAGTGCTCTTCCCTTGTAACGCATTCGGGATCCAACCCTAACATACGTCTTCAAAGGTTATTCATTTCCGTCGTCGGACAATGGTCACCGGACCTTGCCATTCAGCACGATAACTTGTACGAAAAACACCACCTTTACGAAAATGGAGGGAGACAACACCACGCACACAGAACAATCACATACAAAGCTAAGTCAAGAGGCACGAAACACGTTCAGGAGACAGGACCTTCACGAGACGGAGACGGGACCTTCACGAGACGGGAACTTCGTTTCCAATGAAACAGAGAAAGGGGTATTTTCGGATTTTCAGTTAAAAGAAGGGTTACGGACTTCATTTCGAAGGTTTTTATAAAATATTTTTTTTTAAACCAAACCAATGAAAATAGGACACGTGGCGTTGTCAAAAAAGTGTTAAGAAATGGTTGTTGGAATATCGCGGTCCTTTCAAATAAAAGTTTGAAGGATACTAAATGATGGGATGCAGGAAAAAGAGTGATAGGGTGCAGGAAGTAATTTCCAATTTTCATCTATTTGTTAGGCCCAATGCGTTTTAAATTAAAGTATGGCCCATACTTTTTATTCTCTCCATTTTGCTTTCTGTATCCTTTGCCTAATATTTTAATTACAAAAGAGTAAAATAAAAATTATTTTAAAAAATTTATTCTTTATATTCTAAAAATTATATTATATTAAATAATTTTCATAAAATGTAAAGAAAGAAATGATAATTTATGATGAGAGAAAATAAGAGTATTTTGGAAGTATTAAAAAAATGTGAAATATATGTAAATGTAACGAACTTTAAGACGATCAGGCCCATTCAACTCGTGGGCCAGTAAATGAAGCCATTAAACCCTTACGGCTGTGTCAAACCCTAAATCTTCCTTCACAGATCCAAACGCCTATAAAAGCGAAACTGTGATCCCTCTTTAACAACTCAGTTGCGCAGGAAGCATGAACAAAGTTTCACTTTTTAAAATTTTGTTGTTATTTTTAGTCTATTTTGTATTTTGTATTTATGTGTTCGATTTACTTGATTAGATTTAGTTTATACTGTTTTGTGAATCGCTTTTTCGGTGAACTTACGGTGAAGGTGTGGTTTTCTCGGTGATGATCAAATAATGATGACGAGTCCGATCTAATCCATTCTTACAATTCTGACGACAAATCGAGGCATTTGTCTGAGAGGATTCCACTCTTCCCTTCCATTAAGCTATTTAATTTATTTTTTTTGAATTCATCTAAATTTTTTTTGGTGATTAATTGGCATGATGATGATAGTTTTGAATATGTTCATATGATTATTCATATGATGAATCTAATCCTCCTACTCATTCTGAATGCCGGTTATGTTATTAGTTTTCAACTGTGTAGCGCTGATGGTACGGATGGTGTGTGAAGTGTTGAGTTTTTCAAGGTTTTTTTTCAAACGCAATCAAGCCTGTTGTTCTTCTTTTTCATCATTTTTTTCGAGTCTTTTGCCTGTTTTGGTTGGTGATTCCATTTATGTAGAATGTTTCAGAGTTACTTTTATTTCTCTGAAGAAGAAATAGGATAGGATGTTGAACGTTGAAACTTCTACAGGATTTTGCTATGGTAACTGCTCTTTGCATTATCCACATCAGTAGGAAGGAGATACTGATAATTTTTATTAATCTTTTTTTTAATTGTAACAAATTTAATAAACTATAAAATAACTATTCTTAATAAAATATTAAAATAAATAATTTGTATCACTTTTTTATTATATAAATATTTTTTAATTAAATATTAATTATTTCAATTAAGAAAGTTATTAAAAAATAGAATTAGAAAATGTTTTTATTATTATATATACCTATATTTAACTATATTTTTTTGTGTTGATATTTATTTTCTAATTTTCTTTTTTAATAAATATTTTTTAAAATTAAAATATTTGTTTAATTACTTTTATGTTTAAAGCAATTATTTTTTAAAATTTAATTTTTTTTCAATTTAAATGTTTTCTAGACTTAATTATTTATTTTAATCATAAAACTTTTTATAAAATAAATAAAATTTATTTCTATAACTGTGTATAAATGAACTTTTCTTTTTGGTTACAACAACTTTTTTATTTTATTTTTCACTTTAAATAAAATTATTATAGAGTTAAAATAATTATGTGTTTTGATAAATGAATAATGATTTGAATTTAGAAAGGTGGTTATTAAATAGTAATCATTTTAATATAGTAGCATAAATAAAAAATTAACTTTGAATAAAAATAAATGTTTTTGGGTTTAAATGAATTTATAGAAGAAAATGTTTTTGACATATTAAATTGATTAAAAGCAAGCCATAAGAAATGATGGTATAAATAATATATATATATATATATATATATATTGAAGGTTTATTTGACAATTTTTAAGTATTTGTTTAATAACAAAAAAATTTAGTTATTTAAAGTTTTTAATCTTGTTCTGGTTGGTGAATATCAATAGAAATTAGATTGAACACAAGTCAATGTGAAATTGGGTTCATATAAATTTTTATGGTCTTGTAATCATATTTAATTATGATCTAGGTTTGCTAAACCAACTAAATCAGCCCTGGTATCAATCATTGGTAATATAAGAAACCCAACACATATAATTCCCCAAAACCTAAGTGATGTTGTATATGTTTATTGATCACAAAAGTTAGGTGAGAGTCTATATTAAATAAAACTATTTAGCAATGGTTGCAAAATTAAGTTTGTGTCCTACTTAAATGTATGTTATATTGATATTATTTGTAAATAAAAATACCTTATGTAATTATAATGCATTCAAAAAAATAATTGATACAAACAATTTTAAACCAAACTATATTTTTCACAATATCACTGATAATCGAAGCACATTGGTCGAGGTGAATCAATGGAGTTAGTGAGAGGTGTAAGAGAAGAAAATGAAAGAAAAGTGAAGATGAAATGTTAATGCATTTTGTGCAATAGAAAAAAAATCATACAATAACATTTATATGACTAAAAACTATTGTGTATAGTTACAATTAAAAACCAATCATAGTTGAATATGATGATAATTTAAAACTATTATAATAATGTACATATAATAATTACAAAACAATCATCATATTTTTTAATGTTAATTACAAAAAGCTTTATATTTTAAAATAACCGTTTTACAATAGTGTATGTATAAGGATAAATGCTACTCAAATTTTGTGAAATATAAGAAATGTTAACCAAAATTTGTATTTAATAATTAATTATGAAAAGTAAATCCTTTTGTATGGGATAAGGTTACATGAGATTTATACATTGATGCAAAAATTGAATGTTCATTATATATGTACAAAACATATAGGAATCAAAGTTGGATTAATTGGGCACATATAACTTATGTGTAGATAGAACAATATTGAAACCCTAAACATACATACATGTATATGTGTTAATGCATATTATATAGAAAAGAGCTTAAAGTGTTGAAAAAATATATGTTCAAAGTATGAATCATCATATTACAAGGTGAAAGAAAATTGTCAAGACAAAAGTGCTAAGAATTTATTTACTAATCCAAATTATACTAAAAACTTTACATAACATGTATATGAGAGCCAATGTGATGAATTGTTTTATCATTTGACTAATTATTTGCAATGAAAGATGAGTTTCCATAATTTAGAAATGAATTGAAAAATCTAGGGTTTGAACTAATTACAAATGGAATGAATCTATTATAATTCATTTGACAACTATGAAGTTGAAACACAAACATACAACAACAATTGTACGGTGATAAAGAGAAAATATAATTATTTTCTTCCATATATTAATCGGTAAATGTTTTTTCAATAAATAAATTGTCAAACTTTTATAATTCTTACAATAATCATCTTCAACACAAGCATTTTGATTATTATTTATGTTCTTATATGATCATAGCATTAGATGATTTTACTTGATATCACATAAGAAATCCCTCTAATACTTTAAATAAATAGTAAATATGTAAAAAAAATTATTTTTTACACCTATTACATTAACATTATATAACTTTAACTAATACACTTTTTTTTTATTTGTGTCTACTCCAGAAATAACATTTTAAAGCACATATTAAATTTATGATTGTAAAAGCTTACATAAACAAGCCTCAATGTGTTCAATTCCAATATATACATATTACTTTTACATTTTTGTATGTTAATTAATTGTATTAAACTCTTTCTTATTGAACTTAGTCTAATAAACAAACTAAAGGCATGAATGCAAATATCATTGAACACAGCATAGGAAGATTATTATGTAAACTAAAATTAAAAAAGATAAGAGCAGGCAATTCACTTTATTTGACCAATTCATTATTAAATTAATTATTTTTTGTCATAGATTAATATAAAATTATTAAATATTATGATTTTTTACGAAGATATAATTGTTAAATTTTAATGCACTTAATTACCTTAAAATCACTTTGAAAATATATTTAGTTAATACCTATAATATACTTTAGGACCCTTGATGTATTTAAAAGACTTTTTACATTTCATAGTTAATGAATGTAGTGTTAGAATTCAGGTCCGATCCTATTTTTTATTGATCTCCACCTAATCAATATCTTATTTATTTGATATTAATGTACAATTAATAAGTAAATTATAATATTTTCGTTAAGAAATTTAAATTAATTTTAATAACATTAATGGAGTATCAATAAATATGATATAGATAATGAGTAAGGAATATTCATATGAAAATAATAGTTTAGAGTCCCGATAAAAGAAAAAAAAAGAAGAATATATACTTTAGTTTAGGATCTTTTATTTTTTAACTAGAACATTTTGATAGCCAGCGCAAGATAGGTCAAAATGGTCATGCTCATTTTTTTTAAAGTTAATTATTCTCTTAAAGAATGAGGACAATTATAGACAATATCATAAGAAGATGGAGATGAAGCAAATATGATTATTCAACAAATTATTGTCTAGATAGACAAGTTCTTATCGAGTATGTGAAGTTTTGAAGAAAGAGCTTATGGATTAGAGTTGCTAATGGAAAGATAATGCAAAAAAATGAAATATTGTTAATATTCATTTTAATATTGGTGCAAATAAAGGGAGCAATGTTTAAACTCATAAAATAGAAAATCTTAATCCCTTGATCAAAGTAAAAGAGTCAATCTTAATTATGCGATAATGACCTTAATTGTTTTATCAAAGTAGAAGAGGCGACCTTAATTGTCCAATGTTTTAGTCAAAGTTATACAAAGTTTTTCGATTATTATCTGAATTGCTTAGGTAAAAAGGAAGTAATTTATCAAGTATGCAAAGGTTTTTCTTTTGTCAAAATAAAAAGTAGGTTTATTAAGTAGGTGTTCAACTATTTAACAAAATTCCCTTGTATTAGTCTATTGATTCCCATTGGTAAAAAGTATAGTTAAGTCTAACTAAACAACATATTAAGAAAATATAGAAATAAGTTAACAAAGTCAAGACAAAAAGGTAATTATGATGTCAAATCCGATTTTGATTAATATACTTGAGATGAGAGATGATTCTTGAAATATATAGATCGTTGAAAGCTCGTCTTAAACTTCAAACCCTAAATATAACTTACCTTCAGGTATAAAATGTTGGGAAACAAAGAATATGAGTAGCCTTTGGATTGAAAAGTCTTAGACTAAGGGATTGTGTAATGTTAGGACTCAGGTTAATCCTATCTTCTAGTCGGTCTCCACTTGACCAGTAATATATCTTATATTAATATACATTTATGAGTGAATTCTTATATTGTCATTAAGGATGATAAAAAAAATTCATACTCTGAATAAATTTTTTTGACAAAATACCAAATTAATACTTGTAGATAATGGTACAAATATATTTAATTACCCATTGGTAATAGGGTAGGTACATGTACAATGATATTCTACACACTACTTGCTTATACTTATTTTTCTTAAATTTTTTTTAGAAAATAATTATCAGTGAGTTTTATTTTAGTATTTTTTTTATCATGAAGTGATCAAAATAAAGCTACTAGTGATAAAAAAATAATTATTGATTTTTTTAAAAAAATTTTGACTTCATATGTTTATATTTTTTTATTTAAATCTATAAAATTGATGTTATTTTCAAAAAGATTAATTTTTTAAAATTTATATTTTGGTAAAATTCATTCAAATTTGAATTGCATTAAAATTTTAGTAAATAATTTAATTTGAATTATAATTTAAAAATAATTTTTATTTAATTCTACATTTTAAAGATTAGGTTTTAAGTAACTTTATTTAAAATTGAAAAATATATATAAAAAAAACTTGCAGATATTTTCTTATGGATACTCGATAGATAAAGGGACAAGTAACTAGCAAATTCTTTTAGATGGGTCGGGTTATTATCCCTAATATCCGTTAATTACTTTTAATAATACAATAAATTTAGATAATAAATAGAAAATATTAAAAAAAATTATTTATATATAAAATTAAACACAAATAATAATAAAGATAAGAATACACTGAATATTTTAAGTTAAATATATTTTTAGTCATTTAATTTTTAGTAAAAATTGAAAATAATATATTTTCAAAACTTTGACCTAATTTAGTTTATTAAACAAATTTTGTTAAATTTATTTGATGTTTTAAATGTTATTTAAAATGTCAAATAAACTTAATAAAAATTTATTAAAAAAACTAAATTTATATTTTTTTAAAGTTAAAAATTAAATTGGACCAAAATTTTAAAGATAGATTAATTCTAATTTTTGTTAAAAATAAAGAAATAAAAAAAATATTTAACTTATATTTTAAATTAAAGTCTTTATAATTTTTTAGTAAACCACTTACATTTGATTAATGAATAATTTTGATTATATACTTTAATGAAATTCTAGTAATGATTTTAAAGGATCCTTGAATTGTACAAGTTAAGGTAGTTATTAAATTCAACCAGTATTAAGATAAAATACATACGCCAATGTTTATTATTACAAGCATCATATCACCAATTCAACGACCATTAAAACTTAGCTGTCTTTGAAAAAAATAGTGGTCGCAAGTAGTAGGAAAACAACAAATATAACAATGCTATATATTCCAATCATAGTCCTTTCATGACAATTGTAAATAACAACTAACCTTGAAAGTCTCCAACTGTTATCAATCATGAACATGATTTAAACTATCGTGTTTTCAGTGACAGCTCATCAACAACAAATTAAGATAAAAAGGTTAAAACCTTGTTTTTTTTTTCAGTGGTATATAAAAATTGCACTGAATTAAATCATACAATTAATGTTTATCGATGTATGCGTATCACATTCATCCTAAACTTATTGATTAATATGTAGATTGAAATGATGTCATAATAACTTATCAAGATTAATATTGATCCGTGTATGATATTTACACTAAAAACTATTAATTACTATTGGCTAAAATATTTCTTATCTTCTAATTTGTATAAAAAAATTAGTTAAATTTCTAATTTTTATTTAATTTAATTTATTTTTTAAAATATCTAATTAGATCAGTTATATTTTCATTAAATTTATGTTAGAATTTATATATTAAATCACTCAACTTAAATGTTTAAATATTTAAATTAATTTTAATTTTTAAATGATGATTTGATGTATAAATTTAACAAAAATTTAACATTAATCTAATAGATCTGATTGGATCATTTTAAAAAAGTAAAAAATAATTTGAATAAAATAAAAATTAAGAATATAATTAATTTATTTTTATAAGAATTAAAGGATTTTTATTTTTTAAATACAAAGCGCTGAGAATATTTTACAGGTACACTTCCCAATGATTAAATAAGAAAACTGAAATTTAATAGTTACATTTTTTATACTTAATATATACTTTGTTTCTTATCTGAATTAATAAAAAAATCATTAATTGCATAATAAGCATATTTACATTTTTTTCACAAGGTGAAAGGAATTAAAGATAAACTACTAAAATATTTTCTATAATTAACATTAAAAGGGTATTCTTAATTATCTAGATAACTTAGTATTTATATTTATAATTTTAATACTTTCTTTCATTGTAGTTTTAATGAATACATTTCTTAATATTTGTAATATATTATTGGTTGAAATATTAACTAAAATTAAAAAAAAAGTAGTTTATAATCAATGTCTAATTAAGTTTATATTACAAAATACTGAATAATAAAAATATTTACATTATTTCGTAATGTTAAGGGGGCTAAGTTCAAGTACTACGCGCGCTATTTGCTATATTTATTAAAACGAGTTACTTCAAAAGCTTATTTGATTATTTATTCTTTTTTAAACTCTTATATATATATATATATATATATATATATATATATATATATATATATATATATATATAATTTTTAATTAAAAAGACTGTGATAATTATAATGATTATGCATTGTACTAATATGGTCTTCATTTGTGTTCTAAAATTTTTATATGAAACAAAGAGTAATATAAATAATAAAACACGTTAACTTTTGAGCGTATGATTACAGTCTTTATCCTTAAGTTTTATTATTACATATAAAAAATACATGTTGCAAAATGTTCCTATAAAGCCTATTCTTTTATAAAAAAAAAAATAATATAAAAAAAGTAAAATATATGTTTGAAATTTACATGACATATTTAAAGACTATTTGAGATGAAGTATAACGAAAATGAGATAGGAAGACAACATGCATGCATTAGAAACTGCATACAGTAGAAAAAATTGATTGAGAAAAAACATTTATGATTCTTATACATAAAAAGACGTTGAGTTTGAAACCATTTAAAAAGTGTGGAGTTTTGATTATTTTGTGTTGGAAGAAACATATTCCTCGGGGGTAAAGGCTAACATAAACCATTATTAAAATATCGTATATTTTGGACCATGTTTCTGCTGAAACAAGGATTCGTGGTTTGTGTTTGGGATCCATGTTGGTGTTTATTTTTAAGCGTGTTAGTTTGTGGTGGATGTGATCCTAGTCACCAAAATGGTGACAGATAGTATCTTGATCCCAATTGAGAAGCTTGCAATGTGGCAAGCCACAGCAGCATCGGCATTAGCATGAGCCATCCAATAGGAGATTACCTTATCCTATCCGTTATCTTACTCACACCATAGCCACCAAATAATTGTACTCTCTCCACTCTCCAAAAACACTTACAAACTGCTTTCTTTCAAGACCTCACACACACAAACACCGAGGAATTGGTGGCAATGGCAGCGTCACTACAACCAGCCGCTACTTTCATGCAAGCCACCAAGTTGGGCAGAACCAACACTTTGCAGCTAAAGTCCCCTCACTCCATTTCAAAGGCTTTTGGTTTGGAACCTGCTGGAGCTAAGCTTTCATGCTCCCTTCAGACCGACCTTAAGGACTTAGCTCAAAAGTGTGTTGACGCAACCAAAATTGCAGGATTCGCCCTTGCCACCTCTGCTCTTGTTGTCTCTGTACGTGCTCTTCTTTTCTACCAATTTCATAACCTATTCTATCATTAACTGTTACATGAACTTCCCCACAGTTTTACTCTCATATTTTCTATTTTTTATACCAAAAAACTTGTATACCATGTTGTTTGTTGGGAAGTCCCACATGATAGTAAAGTTCAAGGTTAGGCCTAAGAGCACCCATGTTCATCTTTCTTATGGAATGCTGAATTTTTTTCTTTTCTTCTTTACGTTTTAATAGGATACATCAGACGAATATCTCTGGCTTGTAAGTAGTAACAGTCCATTTAATTAAGGATGTGGTTGACAAATGTTGCACAGAAACCATCAATGATTTTATTCGCCAGTAGTTTAATTTTGTCTTGTGATGAATATTCATCATAAGATATCTACTGATTTATGAAGCCAGGTCACTGCCAGTGCCAAGCATAGTAATTAACCTTGTAAATCCCAACTTAGAATATTCATCGGTCAAGTCAGTCCTCGTATAACATGTTATGAAGACTAGTTTCACCGTCCTAATACACTCATTCAGGACTAATTTACTGATTGTATGCACATATGTTCTACTTTTCAATACACTCATTTTAGATTTCTTTTTATTATAGGATGAAATTTATTAGAATTCAGCAGATCATATTGTTTAGAGTCTAAGACATGGCCTTGTGAGTTCTGATAGATTTTAAACAAAAATAGAGTGAGCTAACTGATGGGTATATTTTAGAAAAGGTGGTCTGAACAAAGTGATATTGTATGTTTAAAGAACTAATTTGACTGAGGTATTAAAACCTTCAGGGGGCAAGTGCTGAAGGTGTTCCAAAGCGGCTAACCTTCGACGAAATCCAGAGCAAGACCTACCTGGAAGTGAAGGGGACTGGAACAGCAAACCAGTGTCCAACCATTGAAGGTGGAGTGGACTCATTTGCCTTTAAGGCAGGCAAATACAACGCCAAGAAGTTATGCCTTGAGCCCACTTCATTCACAGTGAAGGCTGAGGGTGTGGCCAAGAACGCCCCACTAGAGTTCCAAAACACAAAGCTCATGACACGTTTGACCTACACTCTTGATGAGATCGAGGGACCCTTTGAGGTGTCTCCCGATGGCACAGTCAAGTTTGAGGAGAAAGATGGCATTGACTACGCAGCCGTGACGGTTCAGCTACCTGGTGGCGAACGTGTGCCCTTCCTCTTCACCATCAAGCAGTTGGTGGCGTCCGGGAAGCCAGAGAGCTTTGGGGGGCAGTTTCTGGTGCCATCATACCGTGGAAGCTCTTTCTTGGACCCCAAGGGAAGGGGTGCTTCCACAGGTTATGACAATGCTGTTGCTTTGCCTGCTGGTGGAAGAGGAGATGAGGAAGAACTTGCAAAGGAAAACAACAAAAGTGCCTCGTCATCCACGGGAAAAATCACCTTGAGTGTGACCAAGACCAAGCCTGAGACTGGTGAGGTTATTGGTGTGTTCGAGAGTGTTCAGCCATCTGACACTGATCTGGGAGCAAAGGCCCCAAAGGATGTCAAGATCCAGGGCGTCTGGTACGCTCAACTTGAGTCATAGAGTGTTTCTTTCATGCTTTGTTTTGTGTTTTTTGTTGGCTCAGATTTTGTTGTGACTCCATCGTGTTGCTGCATTATCCCTTGACCCAACTTTCCTAGCACTACTCAGAGTACTGTCATGGTTGTATATTATTATATCGACCTCCAATTACAATGCTTAAAATTTCAAGGTTTACATTGATGGCGTGTGTGAGTTTTGGAGCCTAAGTTCTTAGTAGTTGCAATTGCATCGTATAATATGCTTCGTTACATATAATATGTTACTAACCAAGGAAACACTGCATTTGAAGAGGATTATAACTGACCTCTGCAGAGAACTCATCTTTTTCCATCCTATGAACTTGAATAGGATACTATTCATGTTCTATATTCGGTTGATTGACCACAAGCATATGTGCTTACTTTCTCAGTTTTCGGTCGGAGAAATTATCAAACAGTTTATGATCATCATGATCTATTTTCAACTAAGTTATGTAATTAGACTATAGCATATTGGGAGGGGTATTAGACAGACAAACAGTACCCAAATTGCTGAAATATAGCATCAACTAGGATGGTCAATGAAATACTACAATTCATTTAGCATCTCCTTTTAGATCACGATAATCTACAGAACATAAGGGGTCTTTTAGGCAAACGAGTGGTTGTTCGATCTACCATGTTCTAGTGAAATGATTTATTTTTATATTTTGTTTGCAATGTTTTAAAATGAAACTGTTATTTAACTGATTAGTTGGATGGTTTGACATACCGATATTAATAAATTTATTTAATAATTAAATAACATAGAATAATATTAAAAAATATAATACTATGATTGTATGATGCTAAAAATTAAAATAAAACATAAATGTATATAATATTAACATTTAAAGTACATACAAAAGTTAAGATGAAGAATGATATAGAATTTATATTAAAAGCTTATTCAGGTGTAAAATTTTTTTATTAAGTATTTTTATACTTTTTTTTGTCATGTAGTTTAATATTTTCATCATATGGATGATAGTTATTTTATCTCATCATCTTATTATATATGTATTTGTTAAAAATTTTGAAATTCTTATTCTGTATGCATTTGTTAAAATTTGTGAAATTCTGTTAAAACGTGTGACTTTTACTATTTTTTATTAAAAATATTTTAAAGGTCATTATGTTTGTTTTTTTGTTTTTACATCTTAGAGGTCATTCTTTATTACCATTGATAGAACTATCTTTATTATATAAATTATTTTTAATAAAAATAATAAAAGTTACTCACCATTTTACATTTATAAAAAAAAATTATAAATAGGATTAACAAAATAAAAAATAGATACATGAAAGCTCTAACATATTACTTACCAACAAAATTGAAATTACAAATAAATTGAAACTATATCTAGGATATAAACCCCAACCTAATCGACTCAACTAACCTTTTATGGCCTTATTGCGTAGAGCTTGACTTGTGAGTTCAGCAATTACTTCAGTGTTTTATTTTATTTTGTCTTTGTAGCATTAATTGGTGTAGAATTTATATAAGATATGTGGGTCGTGACGGGTGTGTGTTGTTACAGTTTCTCAAAATAGTTTTGTATAACTTTTAATGTTTAACTGTTTACTTATAAGTAACCAAGTTTATTAAATTATTTTTACAAAACTAATTGATAAGAAATTTGCTTACCTAAAACTGACATAACAAATAGAATGGATTCAATTGATTATTTATATATTACAGGACTGTTACAGTATCAAAAGTTTTATTACAACCTTGTATAAAATAAATAAAAATCATATTATAATATTATCGTCGTTAACTTTTTTAATTAGCAGAATCTAATAACAAACTATATTACAATAGTATTGTCGTTAACATTTTATTAAAGGAGTCTCTTTGGTACGAAGAGACCGAAGGCAATTAAGAACATTTATAGCAAAATCCTATTCTAAAATTTATTTACAAAAATTGTTCTAAAGATGAGCTTATAAGCACTACAAGCAAGGTTGATAATATAAATTATTGAGTTAAAAGTGTATATAAAATGTCTTCATACCAAATCACCTTTTGAAAAAATTAACCTTCGAACTCAACAAGTTCCCTATTTTGATTTTTTATTATCAGATATGTTGGTAGTAAATGTTCTTTTAAGAAAAGTATTATAATTGAAATAAGTTTACTTCTATTTTTTTCTCGTCCTACCAATAACTCATTTATATTAATATTTTGCGAATGCTTTCAACACATGACAAGTTCAATAACACATGATAAGCTTGGTAATATCACTAGTTCGACAATAGCTCAACAACACATGATGATGATCCTATCAACAAGCTTGGCGGCACATGATAAGCTCGATAAAATCAACAATTCGACAGCAATTCAGCTACAACTTGACAACACATGATGATGATCTTATCAGCCTCCATCAAGTTGAGAATAGATATTTTGTAGTCCCAGATTAGAACAGAGAGTTTGGAAAGATGGAGGAGGTAAGTGTTTAATTAAAATATGAGCAATTGGCAAGGATGTTGAAATAGGAAGTTATTTGATCAATCACGCAACAATTATTTCATGAACGAAATGGCAAGGTAAGGGTTTAGTTAAAATATGAGAAATTGGTAAGGATGCTAAAATAGGAAGTAATTTGACCAATCGCGCATCAACCTTTTCATGAACGAGATGGAAATCAATCTCGATATGCTTGGTCCACTCGTGGAAAATCATATTAAAAGCTATTTGTATCGCACATTGGTTATCATAGTAAACAAGTGTTGAAGAAATGAGAGGAAGCCGAAAATCGTGAAGCAGGAAGGTTAAGCATTGGAGTTCACAAGTCGTGCTTGCAAGAAATCACTACTCTGCCTCAGAGGAACTAATTAAGAGAAACAATGTGTTGTTTCTTGGATCACTAGGATATAAGGGAGTTACCTAGATAAATAGTGAACCTAGTGATAAAGCATCACGTAACAGGGCATGTGGCCTAATCAGAGTTGTAGAAAGCTTTAAGATGAAGAGTTGATTTGTGATAAAGAAAAACGCCAAAACTAGGGATACTTTTATGGTATCTAAGGACATGAGTAGCAACTTGTTGATGAGAAAAGTTGGGTACAGAAAGATATTGACTGAGATGGTTGATGATGAAGGTTATATCAGGACGAGTGGTGGTAAGATAGATGGGCTTTCAATAAGATGACGATAAGAGGTTGTTGTCAACATCATTCAGAGGTTAAGTAGTAGCTAGAGAGGATTGTTTAGGAACCATAGGAGTAGGCACAGGTGAACTATCAAGTAAGCAGGTTTTGGCAAGCATATCAAGGACATACTTACGTTGGCTACGATGAATACCTTTGGAGTTGCAAGAAACCTCAAGACCAAGGAAATATGTCAAGTCTGCAAGGTTCTTGATATGAAAAAAAGAATGAGGTTGGTGATGCGTCGAGTTTCCTCGCTGTTATTTCTAGTGATAATGATGTCGTCGACGTAGATGAGAAGTGTCGTGATTTTCTCATTAATGTGTTATAGAAAAAGAAAGTGATCAGAAAGACATCATTTGTAACTATGGAAAAGTGTAAAATGGTGTAACTACCATTTACGATCCACTTGCTTGAGACCATATAATGATTGTTGCAATTTGCAAACTTGATTTTGGAAGAGGTTTGAAGGCTAGGCAAAATCTTCATGTAGACATCTTCTTAAAGATCACCATATAGAAAAACATTATTGATATCCAATTATTTAAGTAACCAATGTTGAGAGACAACAATGGCTAAAAGGAAAAGAACAATTGTAAGTTTGGCAACTAGTGCAAGGTGTCAAGGAAGTCTAAACCTTAAAGGTTATATCCTTTGGCAACAAGCCGTGACTTGTAACGATCCACACATAAGAGTTATATTTTATTTTGAAAATCCAAAGACAACCAATAGTAAGCTTCTTGGGTCGAAAAATTGTTAACACCCTAAGTGTTATTAGCTTCTACAATGTCAAGTTCACCATGGTAACAACCCACTTGGGTTGTTTGGATATTAGACTCTGATACCATCGTGGGATCTCATAGCTTTATGAAAAAGACAATGGAAAAAGAGAAGAATAACATGTGCCTGAAATTACATAATAAAGTAATCAAAAGGAAAGGAAAAAAAAGAATATATAAGATATGAGGCACAACAGAAAAAACCGAAAAAATACATATATTATAAGACTCGACAATACATGACAAACTCGACATCACATGATAAGTTTGGTAACATCAACAACTCGATAATAGGTCCATAACAACTCGACTACCGGTGACAACTTAACAACAACCCAACAACAACTCAATAATACATTATGATGATATTATAAGTATATGCCTCCAGCTTCTAACCTCTTCTCTTACAATTATTTTTTTGGAGTCTTTGGTATTCAATAATTAATAACCCTAAATGTTTTTCCACCCAATTTTTCTTTGTTTCTGTCAACAACAACGAACATTGGTATACAAAGTTCCTTTCCAAAGTTGTTGTATATGCTTCCTTGCCAGCATTCCATCCGTTTCCCCTGGTCACAAAATATTTCGTAATGTGACTTCTAGCCTTATTATTGGTTTGAACCATGTTAACTTCATCTCTACGAAAGGAATATATATCACCTCCATTTTTTTGATGAACTCATTAAAATCTCTTTGCATCTTTCACAAATTGTTTTTTACTCTTTCATCTCATACATAAGAACCAAATATTGTTGTTTGATACGGCCATTAAATTCCTTCACTTCTCCATTAAGAATTTCTTTGTAGGATATAAATATTTATTATGATAACTCTCTTATTTCTTTCCTTCCTTCCTTCCAAATCTCTTCCATCCAGGAACCTTACCGTCTGAATGATTTTTGCATATACACAAAGTAATATTCCTGTCATATTTTGTTATGGATTCATGTACCATTTTGACTATTCAAACGACCAAAGTTTATGCTCAATAAAACTTATTTTTTGTTTTTTTTCCATGTATACACGTAAGTTGAAATTCTTTCACCACGTAATTTTTAGCACTTCCATTTTACTTCGGTCTATGTCGGCCAGCTAAACAGGTAAAATCCTTGTTTTAAATTAAAAAAAAAACAATTTTAAAAAAATTATTTTAGTATTAATTATTTTAGGTTCTTAATTTTTTTAAATGTTAAATGCTTTAAACCTTAAAAAAATGTCTCAAAAAGTTCAACAAATAATTTTTAAATAAAATTATGATAAAAAGATTTCATTCTTAATTCTACTTTAGTCTTCCAAACTTCTTATCATCCTGGTATATATTTATTAAAACTTAACTTCTCTCCTTCACATAATCTATTTATCTCTTCTCAACTTCCTCTTTGTCTTTAAAAATATCCGATTTTCTCTTATAAATAACTATTTTGACATCAGAATAGTAAAATAATAGATAATATTTTTTTTATTATATAAACATTAAAAAAAAAATTTACAATCACATTTTTCTCTTATTTCCATTTAACAACTCTATATAATAATAAAATATTGAATTAAAATATAAATTCAATCACTAAATAAAAAAACTAATAAAAATAGTTGTGAAGCTAGACTATAAATTCAAAAGGGTGTTATTAACCTATTCTGTAGAAGTAACTGACTATTTTTTAGAAAAATATAGTATTGTTGCACTACTATTTATTTGCATAATTTTATATGTGTGTGAAATAAAAAAAATTGAGTACATCTGTACAGTACGCAGTACATCTTCTGTTTAATCAGTAAATTTAATTCAAGTGTTTTTAATATATATTAGTTGGTTATATATTTAAAGAAAAAAATCTGTCAACCATATTGATAGTACAGGTTTTGGTCAGATTCCTGTTATGGGGGCACTGAAACTGGGTATCTATGCTAACTGTGTGTGTAAAAACTGAGAATTTTAAATGTTCGGTTTAATTGTACAGTGTGGTGTTAAAGTGAAGAAGTTACAACCCGGTTTGGTTTCATAGTTTTGGTTGTTATTTTTTAGGCAATTATTTGTAGTACAGTTTAGACAGAATGATTAAGTGCCACGTAAGCGAATCCAGCCAGGTACCGCGCCGACAAAACCATTGAACCTAATTCCAAACAAGAAGAAGAAAGAGAAGGAGCGGTTAAGAACCATCCACACCTACTTTATTTATCGCAAGAACTCATTCGCCTCTCCAATTGAGATTAGTCATCACATTATTTATTAATTATTGTTATTCGTTTATGCCTTTCATACACTAATTCTTACCCTTACAATACACATCATACACAAACACTCTTACCCCCGACCTTATTATTATTCTTAATACTACTCTGAAATCTTAAGGTGGTTCATGTTACGGGCATGTTTTGGGTTGAATTACCATGGTAGAATGGAGGAGCTGCCAGGGGCGTTTGGAAGCAGCGCCAGTTTGGCTCTCCGATTGGGTCAAACAGTTTTTTCCACAGCTTCCCTTCTATTCATGTGTTTGGATGTTGATTTCTACGGTTACACTGCTTTCTGGTATCTCTCTCTCTCTCTCTTTCTCTCTTTCTCTCTTTCTCTCTGTTTCTAACTTTGGTTTTGTCATGTTGTTCATCTTCTTCATATGCCCAATTGGGGGTCTTTTCTTATTCTGTCACTCACTGCTTCACCAAATTCGGTAACTTTTGCCGATTTCATCATGCCCCATTATCTGATTTTGTAAAGGGTAATTGATTTGGGGATGCTTTTGTTTCGTGATGTTGGAGTTTTATGCAAGAATTGAATTTGAGATCATGTATCTGTGCTTGTCATGAATTGTTTCAGAACTTAAGTGTTGGAGGATTTATGTGAGTTTGTGATTGGTGTGTCAGAGAGTGGTGTACTGTGGGCAAGAAACATGAGTAAAGGTAAGGGGGGGATTGTGGAAGAAAGTCAGTAAAATTGAGTGGCCTATTCAATTAATTTTGGGGGTTGCACACAGTTAATGAGTGGGTTTCTTGGTTATTACTCCCTTTTTCTTTCAAAGAATTGAAATAAATTTTCTTTACTTTAATTATTCTTTTATTTCTATATCGCAATAAATACATATATTTAAATCAATAAAAATGGTTAATTAATATCATCTTAGATTTTGAAAACAACGCTGAAATAAAAACAAATATCTTTAAAAAATTTATCCTTAAAAACAAATCGAGAGAATAACTGGTTAAAGAAAAAAAAATCACATTTTGAAATGGTGAGTTCTTATCTGTTGCCGCTGATCCGTATTTTTCAACTTTTGCATTGAAATGCCTTTATGAGACTTTAAAGAGGGTTATTGGAAACATTGAATATTATTAGGTTCTGATTTGTGGTTTGGGGAAGTGCACATGTTTATAGGTGAAGATAAATCAGATTGAATTGGCATGTAGAAAGTCGTTATATTTTTTTGGGGGCATTTAAGTAGAAAAGATAAAAATGAACTATTTCAAGTTGTCTTTTGTTGAAATGAAATCCTTTTGGATAATTGAGTGAATTTCAATGTTGACGGCACTGTTTTTCCGTTTTTCACTTCAATGTTTCTTATTTTCGTATTCCATATCCGTGTAGTGCAATTTTATCGCAATTATGATAACTATGATGCTGGCTTAATCGCTCTATATTTTCACTTCAACATGGTTTGAGAGTGATAACACGACATATTTCTTTGTGGAGTCGTTGTTCATGTATAAAGCTTGCAGAAGGTAAAAGATTTTGGTATACGCATGTTTTCCCAGTTTCAAAAGTTGCATTGGCAATGTCTGAGGGTTTATATCCTGTTTAGGTTATCTTGTAAGGATGTGCTTGAGTTGAGTTTTTACCTGTGTTTGTTTATGGTATTCACAGCTATTTGGTAACAGTCATGGGTTTGGTAATTCCCTGGAGCATAACACTGTTGGTTGTGGATGCATACTCTGTGTTTATAAAATGTTTACCCCTCCAACGAAGACTCGTAATGATAGTCTTTTTGGGAGACATGGTACGTGCAATTTGTGACCTCAAAAACTGTTTCCATGCTATACTAAAGCACTAATGATATTACAGTTTTTGTACACTCCAGATTTTGTCATATCTGTCATTAGCTGCAGCATGTTCAACAGCCAGTGTCACAGATCTGCTGCTCGATGCCGATCGATCCTATTGCCCAGCAAAGCTATGCGGTAGATATCAACTATCTGCTGCTATGGCCTTCTTGTCTTGGTTTCTTTCATCAGCCTCTTGCCTGTTTAACTTCTGGCTTTTCCCTTCTTTGTAAAATCTACCTTGCTTGCTGTTCATATGTGCTCTAATCAAAAGGGTGCAAATGACGAAGTCATTTGCTTTTGTAAAGATATTTTTTCTTTCCATGTGAATAAAATCATCATGACTATACCCAACAATGTAATAATTACTTTTCCCAGGCAAGAGAAATATCAAAATTCTTTGTCTTGGTTTTCTACTGCTTGCTACTTTTCGTCTCTATTTTAGATACTGATTGTAAGATATAAAGCCCCCATGCCTCCTGAGTGTTGTCTCGTATTGATATAGATACTGAAAGTTTATACATATATATATATTCCTGCAAAATTTGGTGCACACACTCCAACACTGTCTATGAGATTATCTTATGCACACATTTTAACTGTCTTTGTTGCATCAGACGAGCATCATGCACTAACTTCAGAGTTGAACCTGTTATCACCCCTGGATGTAAATGTAATGAATACAATAACAAAGCTCTGAATAGAGCGTGCGTGGCGGTTACTTAAAGCAAAAAAAACTTTAATTGTGCAGTTTTTCTCATAATGTGACTAGTGATAACTGTCAGCTAGTAATCAGAAGAAAGTTTTTCCATTAACTGTCATGTATCTTGCAGGAGTTTTGGAGCAGAGGTCGATGGAGTGATTGTTAAAATAACTGGATAGGAGTATTTTCTATTTTGTTAAAATTATTTCTGCTTTTGATATCATATGCTTGATGTTAATAAGAGAGTGCATGGGTTACGAAATTGAAATATGAAGAGAACTTTCTATATATTACGTTTGGTTTAAACCCTCCCTTGGTCCTCAAGTTTGTATGAAAATCTCAGTTGGGTCCTCAAGTTTTTTTCTGTCTCAATTGGGTCATATTTTTTGTAAAAGTGAGCACATTGTACCATAACCGTTAAGTGGTATGAGACGGCGTTAAATTGGTGTGAGCTGGATTTTTTCATTTACTGACGTGGCATTGTGCACTAAAATTGAAAGGCCACGTGGTGATGTTTTGACTAGAACCACATCTTCTCCTCCCTCCCCCTCTGCTTCCTTCCATCGGCGCCACCCAGCTGCAACCTGTTCACCTTCCATGGCTTTGGGAACACTACCAATCCCCGGATGTGGAGCAACAGCATATTCCATTTTCTCCCTCTTTCTTTCAATACTATCACCTTGCACTCTAGCAGAACCATTCCCTTGCTTATCAATCAATGTCGTTCTTCCCTCATTGTTATCATATCTATCTTTTACCCTAAAAACTTCCTCCCTCCTCGATGAAGTTCCCCTAGATACACGCAAGTCCGACACAGCCTTGCTCGATAAACGCTCCCTTGGACTCTCCTTACTGTCTTCAATGGCAGAGGGCTTGCAACACATGCCACCCATTATGCCCACTAACCAACTAACCCTCCTTCTCACAGAACCAGTTCCCGGTCTCAATACATTCACCCCATTATCAGCATTCCCAGATTTCTATATTTCTATCTTATTATTCTCTTCAAATTGTGGCAAAATCGGGACTTTAATTGTTAGATACTGTGATCAAGAGGAAAGGGACTAGAACAGAATAACTAGTTGTAAGGTATGCCAGATCTATCATCATCATCATCATCAAGAATATGGAAGCAATGAGGGGAGAAGGCAAATAAATAGTGAAAAGAAAAAGTTATTAGATGATACAGAAAAGATTACGGAAAGAGTATGAAGTCATAAAATTTCCTGTCTATATTTCTATCTTATTATCCTCTTCTTCAGTACCCATAATCACTAAACTCATGTCACACAAAATAAATCACAACATTAGCTACAATAGCAACCCAGATTTGGTCACAAATCAGAAAACAAAACACATAACCCATCCATAAAACACCAAGAAGATACAAAATCTAACTATCAGATAAACCCTCAATTCAATTCGACAAATCAAACCTGAGGCCACAAAAATCACTACTTTACCCTACCCACTTGAAGCAAAACACTGATAACTTGAAAATGAGAGTTTCTTGCACAGAATAACAGTTCCCACAGTGCAAAACCTGCTAATTTACAATCCAGAAGATATAAGAGCTAGCAAATTTACAACAATTTTTGGTGGGTGGCGCCGATGGAAGGAAGCAGAGGGGGAGGGAGGAGAAGATCTGGTTCTAGTCAAAACATCACCACGTGGCCTTTCAATTTTAGTGCACAATGCCACGTCAGTAAATGAAAAAATCCAGCTCACACCAATTTAACGCCGTCTCACACCACTTAACGGTTATGGTACAATGTGCTCACTTTTACAAAAAATATGACCCAATTGAGACAGAAAAAAACTTGAGGACCCAACTGAGATTTTCATACAAACTTGAGGACCAAGGGAGGGTTTAAACCTATTACATTTCCACAAATATCATAGGAGTATTTTCTATCTTGTGTTGTGTTCTTTCTTTCTTTAGACCTACCAGTTCAGATTCTACTATTTTTTTTTATCCAGTTCACATTATATCTTTTACGTCAAATTACAATTCTTAACGACGTTTAATAATTGTATTTATTTACAAAAATGTCACCGTAACGTTGGTTATTCAGTGGTTGGACGTTGAACGCGTCACCGTTATACATTGTTTTTGTACTAGTGAATTTTGAGTACTTATATGTTTCATATAAATTATATAGTTTTTTATGAGTATAGTAGACAGAGGAAGTAATCATTGAACAACTGCTGATGGATATTTCCAATATATCTCAATAATAAGCACATCATTGATATACAACAAGATAATGAAATTATCATAAAAAAAATCCTAACAAGGTAATAATGGTCAAAATAATTTTCTTATAGCCTATCATCAAAAGGCCTTTCATTACGAGGAAACTTCACTAAATAAAAGTATGATTATCATTAAGAATTTCATCTCATCCTTGCATCCAATAACTTTGATTCTTCCTCATTTATCAACATCATAAACTCATAAGGAAAATACTTATTACAAGGTTGTTTCTCTGTATTAGACCACCTAAGTTAAACTTAAGGTGCTTTAGTAACATTATTAAGATTTTCATCTCATAATATTTCAAGTTCCTTTCTTTATTAGTCATCAATAGGAATATCTTATCAGTTTAAAACATCAATATGTATATTTTGCATAAGTTGTTAAATAGATTCAACATTATTATTTTATTGATGTATTTAATAGTTTGGTCTTTCATTAATTTCACATCACAACCTCTCACAAGAAGTGGCGGAGCTTAGAAGCATTGTAGGGGACGTTGGAAATCCCATTTTTTTATATATGTAAATTAATATAATACAAGTATTTTTTTTTAATTTTAATGAACTTTATGTATTTGGTATCTCCAAAATTTTTACACATTTATCTTGACACCCTCAGAATATTGTCTCAAGATCTACTACTACTCACAAGTTTATTTGAATAAGATCATAAAGCACACGACCAAATTCATTCTCTAATGGATCAAACACTTATCACTCAACCAAAAATTATAATTGATAGTAAAGACATAACTCTATTTATCAGTGTAACAATCTTGGTGCCACAATTTGTTTGTGACTTGACCTAGCTAGCCTTCACCATTAAACAATTCATGCCACCTATAAGAATTTTGCCTCAACAATTTCCGTTTTGGGAATCAAACATGTGACTTTGCTTTCATACAAATTATTAGATTGAGCCTTTGACCAACGATTAAAACTAATAATTAGTACACAACTCTTTCTACTTAAGAGTGTAATAACTAATACATCACAATTTGACTATGACTTAACTCATTTGACCTCTATCATAAGATAATTGATGTCACCTTGTCGCAACCGGAATCGCGACGGGACGACGATCCAAAAAGAAACGGGTTTCGAAAAGAGATTTGAAGTCGCCATCTGTCGCAACCGGAATCGCGACGGGACGACGATCCAAATAAAAACCAGGTTTTGAAAAAGAGATTTGGAGTCGCCACCATAGTTTATTATGGAAAACTACGGAAAAACCATAAAATAATAAGACATGGTCCACGAAAACCATATTCTGGGTTCGGGAGTCGGTTACGCGTAGGGAAGGTGTTAGCACCCTACAACGCCTGCCCTAAGGCAGTACCTTTAACTAAATGCACGAATATGATGTGGTTTTCAAAATGTTTAACTATCCCCTAAAATAAAACTCTAAAGAAACAAAATATATTTTTTAGTTTTTTGGGCCCGACAAGGATTAACCTTGCTCCTACGTATTCTCATTCAAAATGAGAAATCAGGGTTACGTAGTTCTAGCTAAAAGATTGTTTGTTGT
Source organism: Vigna umbellata (assembly GCF_029865625.1). Classification (NCBI taxonomy): domain Eukaryota; kingdom Viridiplantae; phylum Streptophyta; class Magnoliopsida; order Fabales; family Fabaceae; genus Vigna; species Vigna umbellata. The sequence continues at coordinate 88,504,651 of NC_142165.1, read as the reverse complement.
TTGGAAAAGCAGATGTTTTTAATTTTTAGAGATTTTCATGTTTTTAATATTTTCGAGAAAAAAGAAGGTAATGAGTACTAGGCCGACGCGAACGGTCGCACGAGCACTCATACCTTTAAAATGATATTTAAATATTTTTAATTATTTTTGAAAAGAGAGATAACGATATTAAGCACTAGGCCGATGCGAACGATCACACGAGCACTCATACCGTTATCTACTTATTTAGGAAAACCTAAGGGTATTGAGTGCTAGGCTGATGCGGACGATCGCACGAGCACACATACCATTATTTACTTATTTAGGAAGACTTTTGAGAGTATTGAGTGCTAGGCTGATGCGGACGATCGCACGAGCACTCATACCCTCGTTTAATATTACGTAAATAAGAGAGAAAAGTATTGAACACTAGGACGATGCGAGTGATCACACGAGTGTTCAACCTTTAAAACATATTTTTGAAATTTTATTTAAGAAAAGAAGAAAAGGTTTTTAGCACAAGGATGACGCGAGCGGTCACACGTGCGCTTAAACCTTTAAAACTTTTCTTGTAAATTTATTTAAGGAAGAAGAAGAGGTTTTTAGCACAAGGACGACGCGAGCGGTCACACGTGTGCTTAAACCTTTAAAACGTATTTTTGAAATTTTATTTTAAGGAGAAGAGAAGGTTTTTAGCACAAGGACGACGCGAGCGGTCACACGTGTGCTTAAACCTTTAAAACATATTTTTGTAAATTTATTTAAGGAAGAAGAAGAGGCTTTTAGCACAAGGACGACGCGAGCGGTCACACGTGTGCTTAAACCTTTAAAACGTATTTTTGAAATTTTATTTAAGAAAAGAAGAAGAGGCTTTTAGCACAAGGACGACGCGAGCGGTCACACGTGTGCTTAAACCTTTAAAACGTATTTTTTGAAATTTATTTATTTAAAATATTGTATTATTACATATATATTTAAGGCTAAATAGATCTTTAAAATAAATAAAAATAAAATAAATAAACAAAAGAAATGAAAATGGCTGAACGGACGTTGAGAAATTGAAGCTGTGACGAACGCTCGTTACTGAATGACGAACGAACGTTCAACAATGGAAGCTTAAAGACGAACGCTCATTGTTTGAAACTACAAACGGACGTTCAAAAATGGAACCATAAGGACGAACGTTCAATATTGACAGGACGAACGGTCGTTTCAAAATGGAAGCCTAAGGACGAACGTTCGTTATTGACATGACGAACGGTCATTCAAAAATGGAAGCTTAAGGACGAACGTTCGTTGGGGAATATAAAGGACGAACGTTGGTAACTAAGGCTGAATGACGAACGCTCGTTGATTGAGGATGAACGAACGTTGTGAATGTAGGCTGAATAACGAGCGTTCGTTGGGTGATACGACGAACGTACGTTGAGTACAGGAAGGTAGATGACGAGCGTTCAATGGATGATGTGACGAACGGACGCTGAGAAGAGGAGGCTAGTCTACGAGCGCTCGTTGGGTTGAGCGTTCGTTGGGTAGCTGAGGTGAGTGGAGGCCAAATGACGAGCGCTCGTTTGGGACGAGCGTTCGTTAGGAAAATGAGGTTGGATGGCGCATACTCGTTATGGACGAGCGTTCGTTGGGATGATGAGGCGGGATGACGAACGACGAGCGCTCGTTTGCACGAGCGTTCGTTGGGAAGATGAGGCTGGATGATGAACGACGAGCGCTCGTTTGGACGAGCGTTCGTTGGGAAGATGAGGCTGGATGATGAACGACGAGCGCTCGTTTGGACGAGCGTTCGTTGGGAAGATGAGGCTGGATGATGAACGCTCGTTATTAACGAGCGTTCGTTGGGAAGATGAGGCTGGATGATGAACGCTCGTTATTAACGAGCGTTCGTTAGGAAGATATGGGTTGGATGGCGAACGCTCGTTATGGACGAGCGTTCGTTGGGATGATGAGGCGGGATGACGAACGACGAGCGCTCGTTTGCACGAGCGTTCGTTGGGAAGATGAGGCTGGATGATGAACGACGAGCGCTCGTTTGGACGAGCGTTCGTTGGGAAGATGAGGCTGGATGATGAACGCTCGTTATTAACGAGCATTCGTTGGGAAGATATGGGTTGGATGGCGAACGCTCGTTATGGACGAGCGTTCGTTGGGAAAATAAGGTTGGATGACGAACGCTCGTTATGGACGAGCGTTCGTTGGGAAAATGAGCGTTGGATAACAAACGCTCGTTATGGACGAGCGTTCGTTGGAATTGTGAGGCTGGATGACGAACGCTCGAAAAACAAAGGTTCCCGGACGTACGCTCAATTTTGGGCCTGGCCCAATTGAATGGTTTCTAACCTAGAATTTTCTAGGGGTTTACGAGGTTCACTCTCATTCACTCCTTCACGCCGGCTCGTGCTTTCTCCAGAGATCCAAGATCTCCTACTCAGCACCACGACTCACCGCCATCTCCGTCATAACCGGCCACCATCACCTCGCCCAGAACAACCTTGGCCTCGCCGGCGGCAACTCGCGCCACCAGAACCACCACCAGCCACGACGCCACTGTCTCCACCTTTCTCACTTCGAAAACGGCGATTCTCAGGGAGGGTCTTCCTCCGCGTTCATCTCTGACCCTCTCAGCACCATTATCCTAATTTAGTATTCTACAACGAGACGGTGAGCCTGAAGGTGGTGGTGTGTGGTTGCGTGGTTGAAGGCGACGGTGAACGACACAATGATCAATCACCGCTTTGGCTCAGTGAAGGTAAAGTATGTACTGGTGTTTGAGGGCTGGAAATTGGTCATTGTTCTAGGCTGTGGCTTTGTATAATGCAGGTTGAGGATGATGGTGCTATGCGTGGGTTGGAATGGAGGTTCCAATGGAGGAATAAGGCGGTGACCGTGAGGCGTTGGTAGTGGCCGTGGGCAAATATGGATGATGGTTTATGAGTGGATGAGGGAATGAGGTTTGATTGAGTAAATGGAGGAATACAAAGCTTACGTATGTGCCCGTGATGATGGGTGGGAGTTTCAGCAGGTAATGGAGATGATCAAGTGTTGGACGTGAAGATTGATGACGGCAGTGGGTGTTAATGTGTCTTGTGGCATGGAGGTTCAGTGTTAAGAAAAAATGAAGATGGATGCTCAGAGGAAGAGGATAAACAAATGCTATAAGATTATAAAATGAGGAATGTAGCAGACTTACCATAGCATAAACAAAATGGAATAAGCATCAAAGGCAGTTATACAGTAAGCATACATGACCAATCTGGATGCACAGGTGAAACAGAGACTTACCTGTAGTTATGGCCGCCGCTATCGCTCTGTATCCGGTGACCTTCTCTAGCTTTTCGTCTTCTCTGCCTGTGCCAATGGTGAGTCTGAATGATGATTCCCCAATGATGGTCCTCGTGTGCTCTTTTTCCTTTTTTCTCTCTCTGATCCAACCAAATCCTCTGCTCCCAAAATCTTGGAAAAATATTCTTTTCTAACAACCTGCCCCCCTCCTTCAGACACGCATCCCCTACCATTTCCCACGTTTTCCTCTTTTTCTATATTTTTTTTTACTTTTTATTTTATTTATTATTTATTTTCAGTTTTAATTTCATTTTTTAATTTTTTAATTATTAACTCTATTAAAACAAAATTGAAGATAAGAAAAGTAGAAATTGAATTAAAAAGCAAAAATCTAAATAAATAAAAATAGAATAAAACAAAAAAGGTAAAATAAAATAAAAAAAATAAAAAATAAAAAATAAAAAAAAAATAAAAAAAACCAATAAAAACACTTCTTTTTTCAACCCGGACAAAATTGAGTGTTGACACACCTGTAATATCCTTAACTTTACATCCAATTGGGATCTTTCCTCCCTTGAAACATATACAAGTTCCTTCCAACCAAAGTCTCTCAATAGCTCATACTTGACATTCTTACCAAAACAAATTTTGTTTGACACTTCACTATCTAAAGCAACAATAAGACTAAGAATATTAACATGTATCATAGTGTACATGTCTTACTTCAAAAAATAAGTAACTTAGCTTAAAAAAGGATACACTTAGACTCTCTCAATCAATTTATTGGTCATGTTTTCAATAAATTCATTTAATGAAGAAATTTTAAGAGAAGTCTTCTTAAATGTAATAACATCTACCTTGCAGTAGACATCAAACAGTTCACAATATTCATTATTATTGTCAATACAAATGCACTTTAATTATTTTTATTTGATTGCTTCACAACCAAAGTATGGAACTATATACCCTTTTTCAACAAATCAATCTTTTGTATTGAATGCATAAACCTATACTTTTAAAAAACTATTATGATAGAGGTGAAAAACATAGAGTTCGCAATAAAGGATTATACCTTCAACAATCCACAAACATCTTAACGTACCAATTATAGCAGTTCAAATTTCCTAAGTAAAGGTTCTTTTGGGATGATGTCCTAATTTGCTTATCAACCATGAATCAAAATACTTATCCAACTCTTCACTTTTTCATCCTGAAAGCACATCTTATTTTTCTAAACCATTTAGCCACTTTTGTTTGTTTAACCAAGCCATAAGCTCCCAAATATGTCTCCATATACATAACATTCACACTACATTGTCACAAAAAGCTTTACCAATTCAATTCTTTTCTCTAGTTTCTCTCCTTACTTTTTTTAACAATAAATATTTATGAGTGAATTAAAATACCTTCTATAATCTTTTTCATCTCATCGTCATGAACACTCATTTTTTTCATTTTAAAATAAATATCACCACTGAACATTATTGTACATAACACAATCTATGTCGAGTATAAAGAGTTTACTATATTGGTTATTATAGCATTATAGTTGCGAGTGATATACAAAATGTCAAGAAACACCTGACATAGTAAGTTCAACTTACTATGTCAAGTGTTCAAATATATATCATAATTAATAAGTCCAACTTACTATGATAGGGTTAATAATCCTAACATAGTAAGTTGACTTACTATGACGAATATTTGAACACTTTCCATAATAAATCCAACTTACTATAGGTTGATAATCTTATAGTACGTCCAACTTATTATGACATGGATTGATAATCCTAATATAATAAGTTAATTTACTATAATGCATATTTGAACACCTGACATAGTAAGTTATGTTAGGTGTTGGTAGACCTAAAATAGTAAGTTTAATATAGTAAGTATCAAACTAACAAGAATGATAAATATTTATTATGATGGATCATCAAATAACCGACAAAATAAACTTTGATAATAATTACAGTTGTGTCACCGTGCTTCAATTATTATGACAAATCCAATATATATTGATAATAATAAGTTTGTTCTCTTCAATTATTATATCATATTCCTTAACACAACATTTTACTTTTACTATACAAATATTAACGGTTACAAATGCATACATCCATCGTAATAAGTTATCATTGATTTCTCTTTTTTCCACTATTGAAATGCAATTCTAATTTGAAATATATGAGATAAAAATAATAATTATATTTACATAATATAATTTCAGCACTCAAATCTTTGGATAATTTATTTTATTCTTGTTAGGATTAACCCTCGTCCCATCTCCTTTTAAAAGTATAAGAGAACTACAAGAGTAGCATTGAAAACACCTGAGAATAATTTTGCTTTGAAATAATATTTCAAAATTTAAAAACAACATGGAAACTTTTTGTGACTAAATACTCTCAATAAAAGAAAAGTAAATCTTAAAAATATATCTATTTATGTAAGTATATATCTTTATATTGGTAGCGAAACAAACAAGCACTTAGTTATGGGTCCAATAACACTCCATTATGCCGGACGAGGAGCAGGAATATAGTATATTGTTTGAGAGTTGCTCCCTCCACCACCACCAACTGCTCCCTGCACCTCCCCATACCTTATTTGTCCTTCTATAAAACGGATGTCAACATCTGTTTCACCTTCAACGGATGTTGACATCCGTAACATCCATTTACATATTTCATATTTTAGTTTATTATTTTTATTTAAAAGAAAAAAACTTCAACGGATGTGGCCACATCCGTTAACGGATGTACCACATCCGTTTAATAGATTTTTAAAAAGTTTTTAATTTATTATTTAAATAATAATATATAAATTAAAATAATAATTATTATTTTATTAAATAAAATAAAATTAATTTATAAATAATTAAATAATAATTTTAAAAAAATTAAATAATATTTATATATTAATTTAAAATATAAAAAATTAAAAAACTAAAAATTAAAAAACAAAAAAAGGAAACGGATGTCGCCACATCCGTTAACGGATGTGGCGACGTCCGTTTTAATATATTTATAACAAATTTTTTAATTATTATTTAAATAATAATACATAAATTAAAAATAATAATAATTATTTTATTAAATAAAATAAAATTAATTTATAAATAATTAAGTAATAATTTTAAAATAATTAAATTATATTTATATATTAATTTAAAACAAAAAAAATAAAAAAACTAAACTAGAAAACAAAAAAAGTAACGGATGTCGCCACATCCGTTAACGGATGTGGCACATCCGTTTTAATATATTTATAATAATTTTTTTAATTATTATTTAAATAATAATACATAAATTAAAATTAATAATAATTATTTTATTAAATAAAATAAAATTAATTTATAAATAATTAAGTAATAATCTTAAAATAATTAAATAATATTTATATATTAATTTAAAACAAAAAAAATAAAAAAACTAAAAACTAAAAAACAAAAAAAGGCAACGGATGTCGCCACATCCGTTAACGGATGTAGCATGTCCGTGGAAGAATTTTTTCTTCAACGGATGTTGACATCCATTGAAGAAAAGAGGTGGGGTGTGGGATATTTTAAAATATAAAGGATAGTTTTGGCATTTTAAAAAAATGTGGTGGTGCAGGAAGTAAAGTGGGGTGGTGTAGGGAGTAAAACCCATATTGTTTTGACATGTTTCTTTGCTAGCTGCAGAACTTGCGTTGATGGGCTCAGTACTTCAATGTAGGGCTTTTCACTTTGTCTTTCAACTGAATTGGTGTAGAGACACTTTGTCTAACACACGTATGGGAAGTTGCAGTTCGTCAAAATATTTAGTATAAGTTTTAATTTTCAATTACTTATATTTATAAGTTACCACGAAGCCTATTTTATCAATTTATTTTAAAACTAAAATATAAGAAAATTTTATTTGTAAAAACAATATATATAATAGAATGGATCACATCGATTTTTTTTATACATTATTCTACCACGGTGGTATCATAACTATTTTTACGATAATATTATATATATATATATATATATATATATATATATATATATATATATATATATATATATATATATATATATATATATAACTTTATTTTAGCATTCATCAGTTCTATCCTTTCGGAATATCTCATCAAATCATATATCATTTTATAATAATAAATAAGTATATTCTTGCAATTTTTTTATGCCCGATAATTATCACAGAAGACTTTGGAGTGATTGAAAATGGGATAAAAGATAACCCTTGATTAATTGCAATATAAATTTAAGGTATAAATTTTGACTTCGATTCCTTCACAAATCAAAGACTATTTTTAATCCTAAGTTCTTTTCTTTATTATTTTAGATTTTCCATCCAGTTCACATTCTTCTCTTTCTTTCGTCCAACTGTTATGATATTATAATCTAACCATTATCCTTCACTTTTTTTTTTTTACTTTATTATTGTGTTTTTATCATCTTGCCTGATGGTGGTTGTGTGCGATAAATGAAACTCAACATTTGTTATGTATTTTTTTAATTTGAATTTGAATTTTGTTTCTCCTTTTTAACATTAATTTATACGTGTAGCATAAAATATTTAGTTGATTATTTATAAAATAGTAGTCATCCTAGTTTCCACTATCCTACAATAGTTTTGTTAGAGTTGGGAGTGTTCGGCTATTCAAGATAGCTTTTTCAAAGTTGACAACTATTTTAGACTATTCAAGATTAGTAAGTAGTTAAGTGCCGAGAAATTAGGGTGAGAAATCCGTACCCCACCACATCCCACACATTTCTTAACTCACTAGTTTTACCATTCAACAATTTCTTTGCATTCTATACTAAAAAATAATATCATGATTTTATTATACGTATTTGGAGACAATTATTCTTAAACATTTAATATTGATAAGAAATAAGATTATGTAAATAAGTATAAATCTCACTTAATAAATTAATTTTTCATAAAGTTGAATTATATATATGTATGAACAAATAACAAACTAAAAGTACCAGCAAGTTCAAAATATGTGAAGCTTTAAAGTTTTCAGAGCAAAGTTGCTCGAACTTCGCTTTCGTTGTGTTCAATGGTTATAATAATATGTTTTTCTCAAAAAAATAGACAGAAGACAAGGTTCACTGCCATGGGTAAATCTGTCAGTGGAACCACATTATAATATTGTTTTTTTTCTTTATCACATAATGTCAGCAAGGTATCTTGACATCTTCCAAACACAATGTGTAGTGCTTCCCTTTCACAACATGCATAGAATATATAAAATTTCAAGGAAAAAGAAGATTGAAAGCACCACTTTCTTTAACCTAGTTTTTAATACTTGATTATATTGTTAGATTAAATGTCACGCAAGTTTCACTAAATAATTTGTGTCTATTTATCCATATATTAGTTGGGCTAGCTAGAGATTTCGTTTAATAAATAATGAGGCATGCAAGAGAATTAAAGAACTTGTTTATTCTTAGGAAGAAGAAGAAAAATGATAATCAATAGAGGCATTAGGTTCAACGTAGAAACCCATCTTGTCGTGATTTATTTACCTAGGAGCAAAACATGCCACTTAGCTTCCAATGATTCAAAGTCTTATCCATCATCACCGTATAATTTATTCATAATAAAACGATGATTATTACAATCATGACATGTCCCTAACGTTCATAACAAGGTCAAGTTAAGTCTGAAAATTAATGTTTTCTTATTGAGGGGCCCTCCGTGATGATAATCTTGCTCAATAATGAAGATCATAATCTTCCAAACATTGATGCTTCTTGGCTAAATGAATTGGATTTTGAATCAGATTAGTCTTAAGAAGCAAATAGTATTCCTCAACAACCGGCAATAACACATTGCAACATAATAATATATATTATGTGCTTAAGACATTAATACAAACAACAAAACTATCTATTTAATGTCACACTATTAGATTTTCAAAGCATTTTGACGTTTTCAACACAAGGACAATGTATGGTGTTGGGTATATCTTCGACCATATCAGAAAATGATTATAAAGTAGGCATTGTCAATACTTGGAAACTTCATTTCTCCTCAACATATACAGAAGATGCACACAACGCCAAATCAAATACGTAATGACCCTTTTAGATGACCAAAAGTATGTAATTAGACAAAAATTATAGTATTGTTTTGAGTTATGATTAATTACATCGCCATTAAAAAAAATAATTACTGTTCATACTTGGAACGTAACTCTCCTAATATGAAAATTATGGACTTCGAAAGAACCAAATTCTGTCTTAAGAAGAGGTTGTCATGGTGTTAATAGAGACTGAGAGATTCACTTGTAAAAGAAAAAAAAATTGGACACTTAAGTCAGTACGAACATAAGAAAGTATATGAGTACAAGGGTAAACGTTAATATTTTCTTTAAAATTACATTATATTATATTTATAAGTGTCTTTAGGCGTGGACTAAGATACGTAAAAGATGCCAAAAATAAATAGAAGATATAATTTAAATATTTATTTATGTGTGTGTGAATTATAGAATTGCATGATAGAAATTCAACGTTAATTAAAGATAAAACGAGTTTACTACTGATATTTAATATTAATTAAAAATAAAACAAGTTCATAGTATATAAATAGATATAAACTTTATTGTATAAAACAAGAATTTATATTGAAATGTGTGCCTGTATTGTTGAAGATATAGTTACGTTTGTAAACCAGAGCATTTACCAGTCTCTACAACGTATTGGTCTTACAAAAAGAAAAAGCTTGCATCCTAAACAATGTTCTTGTCATAAAAATAAAGTGGGCATAAGCGCAGAAGATTTTTTTGTCATACAACGTATGTGATATATGTATTTTATTTTTATTTAATATGTCGAACTATGTTAAAATTTTATGGTCCCTCTCTCTCAATTGTATTGGTGAAATGATGAATCTGAAGGAAAAAAATGTGTAAGGGAACTGTCTTCTATTATTTTTTTAATTATAAAACTGCTCTTACCATTGTTAAATGCAACAATATATATTAAACATAAATGAAATTGTTACAAATGGTAAGGTTTTACAGATGTCACGCTTTTCTTTCTTCTTCGTTTAATCATCATTCAAAAGTTAACTATCATAGAAATAAAATTATTAAAATGCAATAAACAGACAATTAAAATAAATAATAAATAGGGAGAACGGCTTTAACATACATTTGGTTTGAGTTTAAACCCACCGACACTTTTGCACCTCAGCCCAATTGAATGAAGTGTCATCAACGCATATATTTTAGCATTATGGTCAAAAAGCTTCTTCAAAAAAATGTCTAGGAATAACATGGAAGTGAATGAGTTTTATTACGAAAAAAATAGTTATAAGAACATAACTACGTAATATTATTTAAGTTAGCTACCAATAATTGGAATATCTATGTGATAAATACTAAAATAAAAATTAATCAAAATGATAATTATTAAATATACAATTAAACCTTAAAAACTGAGAAACTTTTTTTTCTCTATTGTTTTCTTTCAAAAGAGTTATAAACCTACACGTGTTCTAGTTGTTTTGTAATTATAAATTATCTTCGAGGATTTTTATAATAAATTCTAAAACTAATACTTCATACAAAAATATGTTTACATTAACGTCATTTCATCATTATGGTGATTAATAATATATACTGCCTATTTCTCTGTGATAAAATATAAAGAAAATAATGTTTAGGTGTTAGAGTCAAGATGACTGATTTCCATATTGTTTTACAAATAACATTAAGACTTAAATGAATTTTTATAAAATATTAATTTGTATAATGAGTGTTGAATTTACTAAAAAAACACAAAGTGACGTGTTTTATCGAAAGAACTTAAATATCATGCAAGTATGAGTGATAAATAGAACTGTTAACTGTTATGAGCTACTTCTAACTCATCTTTCAATAAGTCTCTTTTCAGGAGGCTCCTAATTAAGGTGGTTAAAAAAAGTTTTAGTTTTCAAAATCTTTTCTCACTTAATTAATTATTAAAAAATATATATATTTAATTGTTTTGAACTGAAGGCTAAAATGGTTTGACTAAGATCAAAGGTTGTGACATATCTTCTTAGACAGAAATTTCAGATGAGCTCTTTTAGATTATGAGTAACAAATCACCTCATAAATAAATTGATTAAATTATAATTATGGTTTTGCTTTACTTTATTAACACCTCTCAATATTTTGAGTCTAATACCTTTCTCCATAATCCACTATTTTTTACATCCAACCTTCATTTTCATTTTGTTAGCAAATCTAGGTTAAACTTTTCAATATCTCTGATTTATAGCCCCCTCTCTCCTTAGGTCTATACAAATTTTCTCATTTATTCTAAGTTATCTTTCTTTCATCAAGTCCCATCTCCAAACGGAAGTTTTTTTTTTTTAGTTTCGTGATGGTTTTACATACATTTTTTTGGTGTTTTAAAAAATATAAATAGAATTGTTGGAAGTCCCACATCGACTAGAGATAAGGTCAATTCTTAGTTTATAAGTAGATGCAAACCTCACCCTACAAGCCAGTTTTGTGGGGTTGAGTTAGGCTTACAAACCCACTTTCTAATAAGAATAATGGAAGAACAAAGAGAACATACTTAATCAGACTTACAAGTCCTGCAAAAGTTAGTAATGTACCATTCCATCTAAACAACTTGCACCTTATCTTTTCCATCACCTCATCCCAAGACTTTTGTTTTCTTGGGTTTTACTGTCATTCCATCGTATACAGTTCAATGTTTTTGAGAAATTACTCACTACTATCTTCTCAATCTCAATAAGTCTATTAAAATATTATTTATTTATAAAAAAAATAATTAAGTATGTTTATTATCTTTTTCAAATGACATTAAATGTTCATTAATGAAGTCTTAATTAACCGGGCTATGGGTATTTAATAAATAATAAGACAGAAACTTGATGGACCCATAGATGACCTTAAAGGGACCAAACCAAACACACCGATTGAGACGACGAATGTAAGGGAATAAATGGAAAAGGCCAAAATGTTTCCTGTCATTCTCACCAAACAAACAGTCCCTATTTTACTATCACCGTATATCAAAACAACGCGGATCTTTAAGGTTTTAACTGTTCAATACACATAATATACGTACAGCACCATATTTCTATTTTTTAAAATTTCAATATACTTATCTTTCAAATTCTAAGTCTTATTCTTTGGATGGAATACTTATCAGTTTTACAAATATACATTGTTGTTATGACATTAATTATTTTTTTAATTCTAATTTAAACTAAATGGTAGTATCTTGTCTTAATTAAGATATAAAATTAAAATTATTTTAAATTTAAATTACATCGTTGTGAATGTACTGATATTTTCAAATTCAAATTGAATTGTTTTTTTTTTAAGTCAAACTTGAAATTCTTTATAACGTGACATATTTATCTAATCATTGATAAATAGTTGTTTTAAAACTTCTATTGAAATTTTGATAATTTTGACATTAATTTTAACTTTAATAATTGTAGGAAAAATGTAAAACCCATGAAAAATAATTATAATAGTAAATTTTAGCATTTTATTAGTAATAATAATTTTAATGGATAGAAAAATATAAAATTTGGATATAAAATTATAGTAATTCTAGAAGGAGAGGTTCAAATTTTTGATAACTTATTTAGGATTTTTAAGAAAATTGAATAGTAAAAAGTGAATAGTGAATAGTAAAAAGTGAATAGTTAAAAAAAAATAAAATAAAATTTCGGAAGAGATAAACACTTCACGTAGAATTGAATCATCAGAGATAAGAATTTAGCAAATGGTGATTAAAATAATATTTTTGTAATAGTAAATGAATAGTAAAAATAAATAGTAAAAAAAATGAATAGTAAAAAATGAATAGTAAAAATTTTTGGCTATAAATAGCAAGGGAGGGAAGGCTGAAACTTACACCAAAATTCTAGAAAAATTTGTGAGAGAAGAGAGTTGGAGGAAATTCTAGCTGTAGAAGGGAAATTCTGGAAGTTTTCGGAGAACGGTTTCAGAGGAGGAAATTAAGTCGGGAATAGAGGTAAGGGAAGTCACTCTTATACTTTGCTTTTCTCTAATCCTAATTCTTGAATATGTAGTATTTTGTTTCTGTATGGTCTTAAATTTTGAATGAGATCATTTATTTGTTTCTTTTGTATTTTTGGAAGGACGAGAAGTTGTCTAACCGGCTCTGCCAGATTCAACTTCTTGTTTCCCCAAAGCTTTGGTTGTTTCTTATATCTTTATATTGTATTTTTGGAAGGACGAGAAGTTGTCTAACCGGCTCTGCCAGATTCAACTTCTTGTTTCCCCAAAGCTTTGGTTGTTTCTTATATCTTTATATTGTATTTTTGGAAAGATGAGAAGTTGTCTAACCGGCTCTGCCAGATTCAACTTCTTGTTTCCCCAAAGCTTTGGTTGTTTCTTATATCTTTATATTGTATTTTTGGAAGGACGAGAAGTTGTCTAACCGGCTCTACCAGATTCAATTTCTTGTTTCCCCACACCTTTTATTCCTTATTTATATTGTATTTTTGGAAGGATGAGAAGTTGTCTAACCGGCTCGGCCAGATTCAACTTCTTGTTTCCCCAGAAATTTTATTGTTTTATTTTTTTTTATTACATCTTTCTGGAAGGATGAGAAGTTGTCTAACCGGCTCTGCCAGATTCAACTTCTTGTTTCCCCTGAAAATTTTTATATATTAATATTATTTTTGATGGTAATGGGAGCTAATTATTTTTGTATGAATTTATTTTATAAAAATATATGCGTATGAATGTTGAACCGGTGTGCTCTTGTGAAACTATTTTATGACTTTTATTATATTGGGTGTTATAACTGAAACTGTGAAATTGTACATGTTGTGATGTGATGAAGTTAATCTGTTTGGAATGAGTTTGTTGGCTGGAATTGATCTTGTTGGAAGGTCTGGAGTAAGGGTTCTATAATAGCTCGTATATGGGTATTAAATAGATGTACATATATTGTTTGAGGTTACTGTGAGAGGAAGTGAAAATATTAAAAATTTGGCATTTCAGATTTAGAGCATAAAAGAACAGGGTAGATAATTTAAATAAATCAATTGTTAATTATTGAGGGCCTTTCTTTATTGGTAGGATAGAGGAACCTTAAAAACCTGAGTTGGCACATCCCTGATCATAGAGCAGCCCTGGCCTGGTCCAGTCAGTTGTGACTAGTCATATGTGCTGGCGTCGAAGGTGAGTTTGATGCGTTCAGACATCTGGGTCCTCTCCGGTGACCAATTGGGGTAAAGAAAGATCTCTACTAGGATGAAAATAAAATAAAACAAGTTGATTGTAGATGCTTAATGTTATCATGGTAAAAACTTCATATATATTTCATTTATCGTTACATCGAGCCCAGACTTTAATATGTAGTTCCTAAGATATGTTGATTTATTCTGGCTAATCTATGATCTTTGATTGGTGAAAATATGTTGAGTTATACTCGTTATGGGCAAAATGAGTTTATAATATGAAGTATGATATCTGGCAATATGTTTAATTTATTGACACCAAAACGGATTATTGTAAATCTATGATTAAAGAATGAACATGATTGAGTTAGGTGGATAAGAGGGTATGAATTGTTGATTTTATGAAATGTTGGAGTGGATATGAGAAATCATTACTTATGAAATGATGTTTACTACTGGAGTAGTATGTTCGAGTTATACCATGAGAACTTGATATGAGCAAAGTAACACTCGAGGTTTATGAAAGCAGGCAGAAAGTGGTCTGACCATAAGGCTTTGACATAAATATATGGTTCATAAATTTTATAGAAGCAGGCAGAGAGAGGTCTGACCATAAGGCTTCAGAAAGTAAGACATAGTATACAGGTGAGGCTTAAAGAAGTGGGCAGAGAGCGGTCTGACCATAAGGCTTCGTGAGTAAGCATGATACACTTGTAAGAATTATGAAAATGAGAAAGATGATTTTGATAATGATGAATTAATGACATCGGGATAATGATATTTTATCAATTGCAGAAATACATGATTGAAACATTTTTTTATTACAAGTTTAATGATTTTATGATATGGTTGGCTTACCCTTATTTGTTTGTGCTATGATCATATAACTCATGTTATATGTGAATAGATAATGTTGCAGATGCGGTTGAAAAAGCTTAGAGATGAGAGAGATGCGGGGAAAAACTTTCAGGGATTTTTGTAAAAAGAATAAATTTGTATTGGGAAAATTATGTTGTGTAAGACTTATAAGTTGAAATTTCAAATTTATGTTAAAGTGGTGAAAACTATATTGTTTAAAGTTTGTAAGTTTGGTATTGTACTTTGGAGGAATTGAAATAAAGTTTGATTGTTTATAGGAGATATCAAATTAATTTAGTCTTTACTATCAGTAATACCCTTTCATGTGGGTGTTACAAAAAACATTTTCAGCTTAGTCATACTACATAAAACGTTTTCGGGTAGTTTCCTACTATCAATAAATATTGTGACAACACCTCGTCCATTCGTCCTAAGTGCTTATTCATAAGGTACATGGTAGCTTGTTTTATATCGTGTTAGGTATGATACATAGTAACATTATAATGAGTTAACAATTAAAATAAAAGATAAAAAAGATAAATAAAACCAATAATAATTAGTGATGTAATTTTAATAAATGAAATAAAATTATGATAAACTTTTTATCGTTCTTGAAAAAAAAATAGTAACATTGTCTTGAAAATAAGAAAATATAATTATTGACTATTTTTCGTTTCTTAATTTTCTTTCTAAAGCACTAAAATAGTACGAAAGTAAATTATTTGATTTTGGTAAATTTTGTTAAGAAAACAATTTCTTCCTTTTATAATAAAAAAAAATTAAACATGAGTAAAATTATAGTAATGTACGTTTTCTCTTCTCACATTTTCTCATTTGAAAAATTTTAATTAAATTAATTAAATCTTTTCAGCCTAGGTAGTTTGGTTCTATAATAATAATATAGAACATTTCTCACATGTTCTATATTAACCTGTGATCCAAATAATTTCCTTTTCAGCCTAGGTAGTTTGGTTCTATAATAATAATAATAATAAAAAAGTCACATGTAGTAAAGAGTTTGACAATAATTATTTTAGACATTAAGTATGAGTTTTAACTTCAATTGTGAACTCAAACATAATTCTTTTTTGTACTTCAATTCTTTCAAAACTAAAATATAAATCCAAAAATAAATAATAAAAATATAAAAAATATAGATTACACGGTTCAAATAGCAACAGAAGCATAAACTTTTTTTATTTTAAAAAATTATTTAATTTTAAAGATATTTAGCCTCAATTCTCTTTTAAGAATTTAGGTTAAAATATCCTTAAAAATTGAATAATATTTTTAATCAAAAAAGTATTAACTTTATTTACTACTTTATGTTTCAATCATGGTTATAGTCGAAGCCTAATGAAAACAAAGAAATTTTATATGAAAGTAATATAATTAAAAAATTGTCATGCATATTATATTTGTTGACTCTAACAATAATCTTCCTCACTAAAAGTCATACATATCAAGTTTGTTGATTGTTTCTAAGCGAAGCTAGCAACATTCCCTGCAAACTTCTCTGTCTCAACATCATCAATATCAACACAAATTAATTGCTCTTCGCAACAACAACAATGTCATGACAAGAAAACATGAAGCATGAGGGTTCAAATACTATTTATCAGAAACACTATTTGCAAGTTTAAAGTAGGTATTAGGGAACATGAAGCATGAAAAAGTGTTCAAATAAATCTAGGGGAATCTTATTCCTTGAGAAAGAAACACACATTTTGCAATAACGAATACCTCAATAATCTTATTCTTTGAGAAAGAAACAAGATACCACCCTATACTATATCATTTTGGAAGACACAAAAAATACTTTTATAATTTTATTCCCTGAGAAAGAAACAGAAACTTAGGGTTAATGACGAAGCGATGAATTCACCAGAATGCCTAAGGTTAATGACAAAACGATGAAGTCTCGTCAATGAGCGCTTTGGTTTGTTGAACCTAAGTCGATGAGTGTAGCTGAACTCAAGTTGGCGAGCTCAACGATGAGTGCAGCTAAACCCTAGTCAACGATCAATGATGGATGAACTAAGAAGGATGTATGGAAAATTTAGGAACAATTCAGAAGATGCGAAAGAGAAATAAGAAATATGAAAAGAGTCATGTGTGAAAAAATTTGGAGTGTAGAAGGAAAGTTCTGGAAAAAGTTGAGAGAGAATGTAGAGGATGAAAAATATATTTTAATTTGTAAATGTCATAAACCTCTTAAAAAAAACATCTATTATTATCTTTTTAACAAATTATTATAATTATCTTAAATAATGTTAATTTATGGAAATTTTTATAACTTCCAAAAAAATAACTTTCAATAAATAACAACTTTTTTAGTGATATATCCTTTTACTTGCAAAATGCCAAAAATTGTCATTTACATGTTATCTTTCATTATCATTGTTTTTTTAGTTTCAAGTTTTATTCTTCCTTCGAATTTTATGAACATCGCAAAAACATACTACTTCCTCTTGATGGGCTACTTTAGGAATCTCTTAAACTAATCATAAATTAGTAATACATTTTGCTAGTCCAAGACATAATATCGGTTATTCCAACACATCATAATGAATCAAATTTATTATGTGTACACTTTGAATTGTACCTTCACTACTGGAAAATTGGGATTTACAGACGGCATTTTACCGAAGGCCTTAAGGCCGTCGGTATAGAGGTAATTACCGAAGGCTTATAAGCCGTCGGTAAGGACCTCATTAAGTTAAGTCAGAAATTAGGTTCGTCGTGCCCCAAAATCATTTTCATCAGTCTCGTCGTGTTGTGCGTATCCTCCCTCTCTTCACACGGTTGCCTCCGTTGGTTCACGGTCTGTCACTTTATCGGTGAGTAACCGGCGGTGGTTGGTCACGGTGGTCAGTGGTGCGTCCATCGGTGTTGGTTCACGGTGCGTGGTGGTTTTCGGGAGTCTGGGGCTAGGGTTCGTCCTAGGTTAGTTCTTTCGTTGAGGGGTGGTGGTGTGGAGGTTGAGGGACTTTGTCGGAGGTAAGTTCCACAGAACTTCATTGACACTGTCATGTTCATTTTGGTAAAGGTTAGATAGTGTTGCTGCCTTCATCTAGTTTTCATTAACTTATTAGTATACGGTTGAAGGAACTTGGTTGAGGGCAGCGTTGGAGTGGCCGTTGTGGGGCGTTGCTGTCAAGGCTATCTCGGTTGAGGTAAGTTGTTCGTTTATAAATTGGTTATCAGTTAGAATGTTGTTAAATCTGTATGACTTTGTTGTGGCATCAGTGTATGTGCTTGTTTGATTGAGAAAGATTGATTTGTAATTGGAATGAGGGGCAAGGTATTGGCATGCCAGTTAGAAAGTTTAAATAACCTTTAACCGTAGTATAGGAAAATCAAAGAAAACGAGGAATACAATTAAACATTATTCCTAAGTTTCAATTAATGTAAAAGTTAAACTGTGAGTGACAGAACTTTCCTCAAAAGTTCAATAAAAGAAGGATTAATTCAGTGAAATGGTTGTAACGATGAAATGAGAAAATGAGAAACTTACATTGGCACTTGAAGGGAGTGCCACTCATGACAACATCTTGCTAGTTCTGGACATGACTGTCAGTTGAAGGGAGTGTCACTGTCTTTACATGTCACAGCACAGAAACGCTCAAGAATATTGTTTATGGAAAGAACAGCTGGATGGAGAGAATAGAGATAGGAAAGACTATAGTATCACCACCAGAAGGTTGGATATATTTGAGGGGTGGGATGGTGAGAAATAGTTAGGCAAAAAGGGGTTTTAGGAATTTTCCCATTGTTATATTCAATTTCTTTTGTTGAAATTTTCTCGAAAATTATGTTTACAGAGGTCAACCACTGGGAAAAAGAAGTATATATAGTCTAAAACATATAATTTCCAGTTTCTACAACATCATAGCAATATATATTAAATCACTTACTTATGTACTCTATAGACTGTTACCTTTTTATGAAAGCACCTCTCCTTTCTTTCTCTTCTCTTTTGGCGAAATTTAGTTAAGGCTGCTTCCCTTTGAGAAGTCTTGTTTTGATCTACTCTGTTGGCACTTCTACTTCCACTAGCATCGCCACTGCCACTATTCCCAGGGAGTCCATTGTTGCTTTCCATGTTTGTTCCTCCAGCATTAACTGCTGTGCTGCCCCCATTTTGGCCATTGCTTCCATTGTTGCTTCCTGAAACACTTCTATTGATACTGAGGTTCCCAACATTACATTCAACTAGCACTTCTACCACATTTAATGAACCACAATGTGGAGTAGCAGCAGTAGCCAATTTCTTTGCAGATTCAGCATCATGATCAGGTGGCAACTGGTGCATGTCATCAGTACAGTTATTGTTTTCATAATGGAGATGGAAGTCTGGAGTAGCAGAATCTCTATGTCTGTCTACTTTAGGTAGTGCCAGCATTGTTGCTGCTTTATCTTCAGTGTTATGTAATATGACTTGTTGAGATTTACAAACAAGTCTGGAGCAGCAGAATCTCTATGTATGTTTTTCCCCCTCTAGAGAAATTTCATACAAGAGATGTTGGAGTGGCCTCTGTTGGAGGGTTATTAAGGAAGTTACATTCCAAGAAGTTATAAGTACTAAAAGATATAGCCTCCTATTTACTAAAAGAAGTTATAAGTAGTAAAAGAAGTTATAAGTACTAAAAGATATAGCCTCCTAGTTACATTCCTCTGTTGGAGTGCCCTCTATTAAGGCCCTGGTCATGAGAGTGTTGCCTGAGACCTCACAGGACGTACAACATATCCCTTCGACATAGCCACGACCCTCCTCGTCATCACCCGTTGCCCCTCAGCAGCCCACATCAGTCCAGCAACCCTCATCAGTCCAACCCTCATCAGTCCAACGCACACCAGTCCAGCCATCAATACAAGAGCAGGATGATGAAGATCATTCTGATGAAGACTATGTACATTATTAGTTTGACCTAGTTTTTACTTCTTATACAAACTGTTGGATATTACAAACAATTGGAATTTAGATCATTTCGATGTTATAAAACTAGATGACTTTGGATGTTAGGACGTCAATATGGTTTTATGTTTTAACTATAAATTACTAGTTATATGGATTAATGCATGTTCTATTTCTTAATGGATGTTCTATGGATATTGATTAGTGATTGCATCTTTGAGATGCACATTATGCAGATCTGTATATACTTGAAAACTGTTATCCAGGTCTGTTTGTGCTTGAAACTATTATGCAGGTCTGTTTGTGTGGTTGGTTTCATAAAAAATAGAGCAAACTGTTATTTTTTCGTGCCACTTACCGAAGGCTTTTGCCCCTCGGTAAATACCCATCTCATGTCATTACCGAAGGCTTTTGACCCTCGGTAATTACCGAAGGCTTGTGGCCCTCGGTAATTACCGAAGGCTTTTGACCCTCGGTAATTACCGAGGGCCACAAGCCGTCGGTAATTGTTAGCGACAAGAGATTTACCGACGGCTCGATGGCCGTCGATAGGCCGTCTATAAATGTCTTTTTCCGACGGCTTTTGGCTGTTTCCGAGGGATTTTGGCCTTCGGTAATGCCTTTTTTTTGTAGTGCTTACACACTTCAATTTATGTATTTTTAGCTTATATCATACTCGCATAAAGATAAAACATATTCTTAAGTCTAGGTAAGAGATTAAGTTTTGTTGGATTTCCTGACCTTACTTTGACATATGACTGTGTTCACGATGCTACATCATTAACTCTTGTTCTTGACTTGATGTAACATTTACATCTATTTTGTAGAACGTATATTCCAAAAGTATATATATATATATATATATATATATAATAATAATAATAATAATTTTCTCCACTTTAATCAGTATCAAATTTTCTCTCAGTGCCTCTAAATCTCATCTTCAATATGAATATTACATCTGCAATCATCCAATTTTTTAATATACAATATATTATTATTTTTAAGTCCTTCGGCACACTCTTTAAACTGTATGTATAATGATATCTTACATTTCTTTTATACACTTGAATATAAAATCTTTCTTTTGTTAGAACTTTTCTTCACATGTACTCTTACCCTATTACACTCTCTATCTAGTAAAAATAAAATAATAATATTTTAATGTGAAAAAGTATATTAGCTACAATTATACAACAATATATTAAAAAATTTCTACAGTATTATTTTAACATCAATATTGTTAAAGACCAAAGTAACACCATAATAACTTACAATTAAAATGAAAAAAAAAAGAACAAAACAAGCAATAAAAATTATATAACTTACTAAAAAAATAAAATTATAACAACTTTCTCTAAATTTAAGAAAAAAAATAATACTTTCTCTCTGAAAAATGCGAAAATACAACTATTTAGAAAACCTTTAGAA
The DNA here is from genome assembly GCF_029865625.1 of Vigna umbellata. Taxonomy (NCBI): domain Eukaryota; kingdom Viridiplantae; phylum Streptophyta; class Magnoliopsida; order Fabales; family Fabaceae; genus Vigna; species Vigna umbellata. The sequence continues at coordinate 88,482,979 of NC_142165.1, read as the reverse complement.
AAAAAAACATTTTTTCTCATAATTTTTCTCCAAATAGCATAGTAGAAGAGTAGATAAAAAGAAGAAGTAAGTTTTGGTGTTTTACTAAAATAATATTATGTTTCTTTTATAATACGAAAAGGGAAACATTTGATGAGATTTCAACTAAAAGTTCACTGTTTTAGATTGATATAATGCTCCAAAATCATGTAGATGACCTCCTGAATTTTAAAATGAATACTAAGATTGGTGATCCTTTCACCTAAATCCACATACTTTAAATCAAAAGTTATCCCATTTCTATAGAATTATTATAAACGAACCAAATATCCAACATAAAGAAAGATAGTTTTATTAACAGATTGTTTTAAATTAAACATTTTATCATCTAAAATTTTATTCCTACATAAAAAAGAAATTAAAATGAGTTTCTGCACTTTAGGTGGCTTAGAATCCACTCCCATCGATTTATCTCAATGATAAACCTAAGAAGTGAGAAAATGGCAATAATACTTCCTCTTCATGGGGAAAGAAGAAGCAAAGGAATAAGAGAGGTGTTATGTGATGAAGCTGGAAGAGGTACTTTAGGTTAAAATGAAAGAACAAATTGAGTGAGGAGAAACATGTCACAAAAGTCCAACTCTTTATTGGAAGAACTGGACCTACATTTCACTATTATGTCTTTCTTTTGTTTTTTTTTTCAATGTTTGGCTCTCACCTGTAATTAAAATCCACTTCACTGTGTCTATTCCACTTTGAGTGGAAAAGGATGAGGTAATCTATAGCAGATTCTAACTCCTGTTTTCAAAATAAATTAAATATAATTATTTTACTATTTTATTTTTTAATCTGAATATATATATTTTTCCTAATTTAAGCTTCAGTGTCACTTTCTCTTCCTATTTATTTTTTTAAGAAGAAAAAAAAATGAGAGAGATGTCGATGGTTTCACAATTGAGATTGAACTGAACGCGGGACAAGTTAAAATATGCATATAAACGGACCCAGTTTTAATATAATGTCTTATATTCTTTTTGCTTAAAATGGTTAGGAATAACATAAAATATTTATATTAATATTTTTTTATATTATTATCTTTAAAATTTCATATTTAATAGTTACACTCATATTTTTACCCACTTGTTTTAATATAACTTTATTACTAAAAAAACATTTTAGATGTCGAACTAATTTATTCCGAATCAGCATGCTAATCCTAAAAGTAATAAGAACAAGACTGTAATAAGCATGATCCAAAACATTGCGTAAATCGTTTTTATGCAATACTTATTATTTTTAGAACCTGTAGAATTTCACTAAAAGGATTTAGACACGTTTCATTTATATAATGAATCCACATAGTTTTGTCTAACAAAAAAAATATATTATATAGCAGAGCATTTAAATGGAGGTCGTAAGCATTACCGTGAAATGAAGAAACTTGAGAAAAGGTAAGAAGAGAAGTAAAAGATAAGTGCATAGAAGGGACCAAAATCTGGTAGCAGTCCCTCTCTTCGTAAATACTAACTCACTCAACACTTCATGCACCACAACCTGTCACCAGCCTGTAAACCCATTCCCATTCTCCTCCCAATGCATGCACAAAATTTTTTATTAATTTATTTATTTCTAATAAATTCCAATATTAGGGAAAAAAGGTGTTCTGACATAACATTATCTAGATTAATTTGTAAATTAAAAGGTAATGAAATTGAATTGTTTTTGTAATAAATTAAAAATTAGTTGGGGGACCAGAATTAGTATTTATTATTAATGTGGTAAAAGTTAAGAGTTGAAAAGGTGGGAAGCAAGAGAAGGCTGGCTGGCTCTTCCGAAGAGTGGGAGTCCTATAAATAGAGGGATAAACCTTAACACGGTGTCTCCAATTAAGAGTTGAAAACAAATAGCTATCCCCACACGCACAATTTGACTCCTCTTTCTTTCCTTCTTCTACATGGGAAATTGCGTTTGCGGCCAAACCGCCCAGCAGCCCACGGCCAAGGTCGTCGTTCACGACGGCCGGATGGAGGAGTTCTCATACCCGGTCAAGGTCTCCTATCTCTTGCAACTCTATCCCACGTGTTTCATATGCGACTCCGACGAGATGGCCTTCGACCACGTTGTAACAGCGGTTCACCACGACCACGAGTTAAAGCTTGGCCAGCTCTATTTCGCGCTCCCGCTTAACCGCCTCAAGCGCCACCTCCCGCCGCAGGAGATGGCCGCGCTAGCCGTCACTGCCAGCTCCGCACTCGCCAGGTCAGCCGGCGACAAATGTAGCTCTCGCCGCCAACAGAATCTGCTTTTCCCCTGCGAGGAGAATGCCAAGCCTGGCTGGAAAGTGGCGCCGGACAGTCGTGCCGCCGCCGATGCCGCTGATAACAGTGCGGCGAGGAAAGGAATGAATAAAAATGGCGTTGTCAGGGGGAGGGGGAAGTTCACCGCGACGTTGAGTTCCATACCGGAGCAGGGGTAGTTTCGGAAGAAAAAAAGACGTGCTCGCTGGGATTTTGTATTGCTGTATATATATTTAAGAGAAAAAGACAAAAGATATATTAATTGTTGAACGTTGTAGAGTTGTTTCCTGAAAAACAACCATGGAGGTATACAGGTTTAATTAATTAATTAATTAATTAATTAATTAAAACCGGTGTTATTCATGGGCTAATTACGTGAAAAAGCCTACTGTAATTCACTTATTATACTAACTTCATTCTTAGGAAAATTAATGTGTTTTTCTTTTTCTTTTTACTTTTTCTTCATCTCTGTTCATTTCCTTCGCACATTAACTACTGAGATTTCAGAACAAATATATGATAACTTTTACTATTTCACTCTAATTACGTTAATCATGTACTTTTTTTTTATTAAAATTCTATAGAATCATATGTAAGATTTGTTAACGAATCTTGTCAAACAGTATCTTTAAGAACTGGTTATGAAATTAAAATGATTATTTTTGTACTTCAATACAAACTCTCTATTCCTAGTTTCTCAAGGAGATTTGTCTTTGTCGAATACGAGATGAAATTGATAAAATTTAAGGTTTGTTAATAAATTTTACTCTCACGGTCTAATAATAAATGTTGTGTAAAATGAAAAATAAATCATAAAATATATTTTTTTCATTTATACTTAATAAGTTGTTCATTTTAGTTTTTTCAATAATTACACTCTTTGTAAGTCTCTATTTAATTTTGCCATGTAATAATAAGGTTAGGTACTTAACATTATTCACTTTCAACTTTTTAATAGCGAAAAAGTTTATGTTCAAGAGTATCTTTTTTAACATTTTTGCTAATTTAACTTTGATATGAAAACTGTTTCTGATTAATCAAGTGATGATTCACTTTTTCATTCCAGGCTGAGAACAGAGTCATTTGGCGATGGTTGATTTTTGTGGGTTATTTCAGAGGAATTTTAGAATATGTTCCGAGTGAAATTAATTATTGTGTAATTGTTTCAAGGCAAGTGCGTTCCACCTTTGGAGAGGGTACTTCATTGGAAAATGTTGACCGAGAAACTAGTGAAAAATTTTATATATATCCTGACATTTTTCATGTTAAAGTTCTGTAAATCTTTATAAATTCATTAAAGTCGTACGAAATTAAAAATTGTATAGAAAAAAAATGCAATATTTTAAAAGGGTCATCAATAATTTAGTAAAGAAACAGCTATCCAGATTAGTTTGCTTTGATATAGTGTGTTATCATTTGATACAAAAGGTAAATACTAATCTATATTACATTTGCATTGAACGTTGAGTCTTGCAATTAAACAAACTACAAACTAGAAAAAAAAATATCTAATAAATAATTTAAGATATTCTAAATTATTTTAAGATTCAATATCTTATACATGTGAATAATAATTTGTATAAATCTGATTGAGTTTACATTCATTACACAAGGTTAAAATGAAGTGCTTAAGCCATGGTTTGGTAACTCGTTCGTTCACAAGGACAGAACAATAAAATGAGTGCCTATCGTACCAAACACTGTTTCTATCATACAAAAAAGGGTCTACCATTTATTTTATCCCTTTGTTGTTAACTTACTTAATATACATATATTTCCTTCTTTTCATCTTATCACTAAACACTTTCTTTTCCTTTGTGTCTTTCACTTTTCACTTGAGTGTATACACGTAGGGCATCAACTTATCATCATTCAATAAGAGAATTTTTGTACGCATAGTTTTACAACCCCTCTTTATTACAGAGACGAAAAAGTTATAACGATAAAAAAGATTTATATAGTACCGTCAAAATTTGTGATTTTTTTTCCTTAATTTAAATATTTTCTTCTTTAAGTCTTTGTTCACTTGAATAGATTTGGCAAGAGTGATTGAGGGAATTTGAGAGGATTTGAAGGTAAATTTTTGTTGTTGTTTATTTGAGTGAATTTGGAGGTAAATGAGAGTGGATTTGGAAGTAAATTATTTTAATCTGTCACGTCAATCAAATTCTATACTAATTCTCACAAACTTTACTTCCAAATTCACTCCCAACTACCTCCAAATCTACTCAAATAAACAACAAAAAAATTTACTTTCAAATCCTTTCCATCACTTTTCTTCACGTCCATTGAAGTGAAGAAAAATTAACTGTCCAATATTCTTTTTACGGTGAGGAGTGATTGTGACATATTAAACATCTTGTCAGATAAGTGTTACTGAAAACTCTCAACCGCACAAGCGTTTCTACTTGAAATTTGAACGTAAAAAGAAAGTTAACACAAAAAGAAAGAATACCACCCCACATCGATTTCATCTTTATTTCTCTCATATTTTATTCTTCAATCCATTTATCGTTTTCTCTCTATCTTTTTCCTTTTACTTATCTCTTACCTAATCTTTGGGAGGACATAACATTTTCCGAATTAAAAATGCACAGCGAGAAGCTTTCCTTAATAAGTTGTGACCACCTGGTTGAGTACAGTGTAAAAATGGATAAACCTAACACGTAAAATTCAGTAAAAAACAACATCAACAACAGAAGCCAAATTAATATTTGAAGGAAAGAAGACGGAAAAGGGTTATATTTTGGGTCGGTTACATTTCATTACATTACACCTAAGAGATAATAACGAAAACAGAAACCTAGGTATACATCATCTACATAGAATAGGTTGAAGAACAGGAACTTATCCTCGCACATTTGTCAAGGGTACAAATGTCACTGACAAGGAAATCTGCACAGAAGACGCTCTTTCCTTCTTTTGGACTTTTCTTTCAACATGCATCAGTGGCTTCAGAGACACTGTTGAGTACACTGTATTCGGTGACAAAAAGTACAAATAACAGACCGGCTACAGATATTAATCTAGTTGTGCGTGTGACATGGACGGAAAATACATGGGAACCCTTTGTCTATTCCATTTTTAAATTTATGTATACGAAAAAAAGTAAAAAATTAGTTTTTGAACCTAGGGTTTAAAAAATGAACTAACGGGCGTAGAATTTGGCATTTATATATACGCGGTTTGCTATTAAACGAAAAAAAAGTGAGAAGGCACAGGGTGGTTGAGCAATGTTACCATTAGAAAGAGTCGCTGTCTGTGATAGAATTTTTATACGTACAGCTGTAAAAAGCGTATACAGTAGCATGAGGGTACGTAACCACCACATTAAGTATGTTGAATATGAAGTAATGAATAATAAGGTTGCGTTTGAATATATATGGTTAGTGAATACTTATAAAGGGCTGGTGAAGTAATGAGATATTTAGATGGTGGAATTAGAGTGTTTGAATTTTGCTATATGTGACAGGGAGTTGCAGAAACAATGGAAATGGTGTCTGTGCATGGATGGTTGGCACAGCACGAATTTGCAGGCACTTGTTTTAGCGTGTTGAAGACATGACAATGACGTATGTGACGACTCACTATGTACTGTATGTTTTGACCTGATTGGAATGGAAGCTGCTTTGCCCTCCCGTTTCTTTTGTTTTCGCCCGTTTAGTTTAAGAAGGAGCAGTCATGCTAGACTAAATCAATAATAAGGACAAAAACAAAACTTCTATTTATCAACCCTATCATTATCTCCGATTAATATAAACATTATGACAATAAATAAAATTTTATCTTTCTATTTATTATAACGCGTTTGGTGCATGGTAATGAATCATATTTATGTACATTTAACTTTCTTCATTATTACATTTCGTTCGGACAATCCTATACGAGATAGAATTTCATAATCAGGTTTTGTTTATAATACCTTTTGAGTCTGATGCCAGTGAAGCTCTACATTGATTAATAAATGATGCGATATCATCAAAGGAAATAAAAATACGGGAATGAACAGGTCAAAGTTCCAAATTTGAATGTGTGATGGATGTGTAAGTAACACATATATTTGAAAACCCCAATGGAACGCGTATTTGATAAAAATAATGAAACTATACATAAGCGGGAAAAAGACATGAGATAATACGATAGAAAGGAAGGCAATTAAGGAAATTGAGCGTAGCATTGAATTTATAAGAATAGCATTATGTTTATATACGTATAGAGGGTGCGTCATTCTCCGTATGAAGGAACTAATTATTTGAAGCTGAAGACGATACATGCATAAGATTGGACCTTTCAGCAAAGAAAGGAAACATGATATGAATGAATATGTGCATAACTCGTTGTTGGTTTTAACATTGATTATGAAGTAAAGCCAGCTGGAGGAATCCGATGTTGATATATCATAAAAAGACTAGCATTCATTTAGTGCTCCATCTTTGGTTCAACCTTTTGAACCTTCAAAGTGTTTGCTACAAATGCATTTATATTGTGTTTATAAGGGATTGTCATGCATTTTTCTTTATTTCCTGCCAATGAAATCGACGCTTTAAATTTGAACTTAATTTTTATTTATAAGATAATAATATGAAGAAATTATAAAAGAAAAATTGTTAATGGGAATGGGAAGGAAGAACATATATAGTAAGTAGCACGTGATATTAGTTGTTGAGTTGTTGTCCAGTTGATGAGGAACAAGTGGGAAAGGCGATTTCTGAATGAGGACGAACATTTTTATAATTAAAAGGTACGGCTCCTTCTTGTGTGGTCCTCACAGCTGATTCACTCCACTTAACTTTGTTTTTTTCGGCGTTCAAGTTTGGGAGGAAGTAACCTATTTCAATTTCATCATACAAGATAAATTACATAAATTGTGTCTCTACATGGTTTTCACTGAATAGCCCAATGTAAAAATCTATCGTGTGATGGACACTCTTACACTAAATCTTTAAAGCCCTTCATCTTCAAACATAGATCATTACTCAAGTTCAGCAAATTTTCCTGTTTCTTTGTTCAATTCACTAGTTGTGGTTGGAGGAGTATTCATTGAGAATTTTGTTAGTACATTCTTCCACAATAATTTTAGACTCATCTAAGAGTTTCACTATTTAAATCATTTCATTTTTTTATCATTGAAAAAGGGAGTAACCTAAAACTTACAATTATTCACACACCACTCAATCAAATACAAAGTTATGTCTTTAATGAGAAGAAAAAAAACCATTATTATATATATATATATATATATATATATATATATATATATATATATATATATATATATATATATATTATAATAAAATTATACACCGATATTATATTCTAAATAAAATATAAAGTAATATCATGTCTTTCCTAAAATCTGTATATCTTAAAACTCATAAACATGATTGAAGACACTAAAATATTGATTCAACTGTGATGATGTGATCCAAATATCTCACCTAAATCCTAGTAATGTTATTATTATATAATTTTTTATCATAAATTTTACTCTATAAATTAATATTTTTTTAACTTATATTATTAGTTTTATTGTATAAATTTATTTTATATTATTATTAATATGTTACTACTACTAGTATTATTATTATTATATAAATGTATTTTATTATTATTAGCCAAAATGCATGTGTTAGATGATAACAAAAAATAATAAAATTATAAAAATAAATATAAATAAATTTTATAATTATATTTTAAATAATTTTTATTTATTTTGTAAATAATTTCTTATTATAAATAATCACTTTAGTTTAAAATATTAAGTTTTGAAAAATGTCAAATTGAAAAAATGGTTAAATTTAAATAAATTTGGAAAGATAATTATTTTAATTTAAAAAAGTTTTTTATTAAGAAATAAAATTAAAAAGCAAATGTGTATACCATCTTCCTTATATAATAATATAAAATTATTATTTTATTATGTTATATAATAATATAATTAATTATGTTACATAATACATTATGTTTAGTATCGATTATCACATTGATATTAAGGATAAAATAGTACTATATATACTATCTTCTAGCATGAATTTTTCACTATTCTTTCACATAATCACACAAGAGTGAGACAGTATCGGTAACCAATTATTAAAGATAAAACTATAAATTATTAATTATCTTTCAAGGTATCTTTCTCTCTATTTTTCACACAAGAGCGCGTACTCCTTGAATTCCTTCTTCGGAAATCACCAAATACAAACGTATGAATTTCCTTCAAATTTATTCATGAACAATTATCACCTGAATAGAAAATTTCTATTAGTGTTTGTACGATTGGTTTTCATGTTTACTTCATAAAAATTTCTTCCAATCTTCAACAAGAGTATACGTACAGATTGGAAGCACTAGAAAATTTGTCACGTCTTCAAGTGTATTTACGATCCCAAATCAGAATTGCAAAAATTCCAGCCTGCTAATCTGTAAAATTTAAGTAATAAAAATTTTAAAAAAAATATCAACATTTTCTGTGGATTTGTTGTACTTTTCAATGACCTAGTTAGGTCAATCAAAATCAATCCACTATAGCATGCACAAAGTCTTAAAGTGTGGATGGGTGGATGTATGATTGGATGTCATAGTTTTTCTTTTTCTGTGGATTTGTTGAACTAGCTAGCTATGTAGCCATGTTTCGATACTTTAAGATTTTTTCATCACATTGCCAATGCCACATTAATGGCAAGATAAGTCTATACAATTCTATGGCTTAGATCAAACTTATAACACCTACCACTCAACTTAATGATATCTATTGTATGATATAATACCATCACTTCTAGTTTATGTATCGTAATCTAGGAATACTTTTATGCCAAACAAAATTCGTTAATACTTTATTTATTTTTCGAACTTATCATTTCTAACATTTTTTTCCTGGTTGTTTTCCCTGTTTATTAAAAGCTACTACATAAAAGCACTATCAGGTGTCACCTTTGTCCAATCCGAAAAGACACAAACAAATAGAATAATATTATATACTTCACGTACGATTTGACAAAACTAATTGATGAACGAAAATATCTAATAAAAAATATATAACGAGATATCACTTGTTATACGTATTTGCAAGAAGTTATATATTCCTGAGAATAGACAAGAATTGTTGAAGTTTCCTCGCAATGGATCAGATGGCATAGTTAAAGAGAACTTGAAATTAAATTCTTATTTGCGATTGTGATAGCACTTGGAATCTCCATATAGTCAAAAAGATAAAACATAATCTAAGATCGATAATTGTGTCATAGCTTTCATTGAGTAGTCCAAAATAAAAATGTCCATCATCAATTATTCTCAAAAACAGTAGTAAGTACGATCAAGTAAATTGAATTTGGATGTTACTGGCCATAGTTGACGTAACTATCCAGTGAAAATATATATATATATATGCTCAAGAGTGAAGACGGTGCGATGATCTTGTTGATCAAGTTGTTACTTTTGATCAAAAGTCACACTCAAATATGCAGTATGATTTTGAAATAGCAGGTGACAAAGTAGGAAACAAACTCAATTCTTTAGTTAACTTTCATATAACTTCATAATTGCCGTCCATTACTGAATAATAATTGCATGTGAAGACCAAATATATGAATAGGTATGGGTGGATGAGAAATAGTGTTATGCAAGTTGAGGATAATCATCACTTCAGTTGAGGAATATAAGTCCCCGTTGGCTGTAGTACTAGTTTCTGAATATTTATCGAAATAAAAATAATATTTTTTAAATTTTTTGTGTGTTGTCTTAGTTTATAATAAGTAGGATTTTGTACTTTAATATATATACCATGTTTTCAGAGTAGCTACTTACAATCAGTATCTTTTAGGGCCTACAAAGCTTCAAACTTTATCTTTTAAAAAAATCATTTTCCAAGCTCTTAAAATCACATCATATAGCCATCAATTTTTTGATATCAAACCCCCCTTAAATCACAACAAACACAACAAGAAAATATCTAAATAATAACCAATTCCAAGCTCTTAAAATCACATCATATAGCCATCAATTTTTTTATATCAAACCCTGCTTAAATCACAACAAACACTACAAGAAAATATCTAAATAGTATAACCAATTTTAGAGAAAAAAAAATTAGTTATTGTAGTGACTAATTTAGATAAATTGATATTTAAATTGATCACTATAATAACTAATTATTTTTCCTCTCTAAAATTATTATTTAAGCATTTTCTTATATATCATAACACATGTATATTTCTAGTAATATGATGAACTGATAATTTTTTTTTTGTAATAGTGATTAAAAGAAATATATCAAATATCATAAGTAATTAAACGAAGATGGAAGAGAAGAATAGAAAAAGAAGAAAGAGGAGCAAGAGAAAAAGGTAAAGGCAACGACAAGAACAACAACAATCGTGAAAGGAATAATAGAGACAGAGTTATCAGTGGTGTAACAGAGGAGGAGGAGCTGAAGGTGACAAACGCAACATCAACAACAACTATGATAGAGGAGGAGGAGAAAAGGAAGAGGGAGAAGAAGAAAAAAATGTAAAAGAAGAAAAGGAGAATGAAGAGGAAGGTTTAAAAATAGAATTTTAGAATTAATATTAGTTTTAAAATAGTAAGACTCAATTATTTTAATATTAAAAGGCTTTAGTATAAATAGTTTTATTATAAAAGAGTTTCATTATTTTAGAACACGTCATCTCTCTATAAACCACTTTTCTAGAGTTTTTTTACTTTTCTCTACGAGCTCTCCTTTCTTGCTTATTTGATTGAAGAATCGAGGCCGCATAATTAATCCTCGTGAAAAACTCTTTAATTTGGATTATCAATTTCTCAGTTTGGGTAAGTTAGGTTCCAGCCCATCTCTTGGTCCATTTTTGTTTTCGATTGCAAGTGAGCTTTTTTTCGCTTGAATGTGTTTTTTTAGCCTTGTATTTGAATCTCTGCCAATCACTGATCATAATTATATGGTCTGATTTTTTTGTGATGTTTTTATATATAGATAGAGCATCATATGTGGTTGTAGATTGTTTGGAGTTTTAAAGTTGAGATGTCCTACTAGGTGAGAGAAGCTAATTTTATGCTAATATATATTATTGATATTTTTGTGAATTACAATTTGGTGATTTAATTTGTGAAATTTGAATAATTTGCATGATTTGGTTGATTAAGAAGTTTAATTTGTTGTTTCTATTAAATATAAGGAATTATGCTTTGATGTGTGCAGCTATTTATGAAAACAATGTTATGAATGTGTTTGAAATGCCTTAGTGAAGTCTTTCATATAGGTAAAATTGCATTTCCTGAATTAGGGATTTGAAATTTGAAAGTATTATGAGGTTGACAAGTCAAAATTTACTCAAAAGTACTAAATTATGTAATTGAAAGCTAAAAGGGTGAGTTTCTTATATGAATAATTGAGTTTAGAAAAGTTTTTTATTATATAGTTTATATCTATATAATTAGTTAGAGTACATTGTATTATGATACAACATGTTTTATGATGTTACTTTTGCATATTAATTTATCTTTTTTTTATTGATTTATTTTGTATTTATGTTTTTTTTGTCTTATTGGTGAAGCAAATAAAGATAAAATTTGTAGTTTTCTTCTTAAAGCCATATGTCTAAGTCATAAGATAGTAGTAAATTCTATTAGATATATCTTTTAAATATAACTATAATTTAAAAAACTTGAGGTGTAAATATCTTATATTATTATAATTTTATTAATGGAATGATGGTACATATAAATATATTTTGGATAAGTTAATTTTTGAATATTTATAATAAAATATTTTATTTTAATAGTATTATATAAAATGAGATATTACTTATCATTAATAATAAACGACATATTTTTTATTTATTAATAATATTTAACAAAGATTTTATCAATAAATTTTAGAGCATTAATAAGACATTAATATTTTTTATTGACCGACAAATTTTGAAACTACCGACCAATGAAGTTAACGGCACATATTTATTTAAACGTGTTTTTATACAAATGTATAAAATTAATATTTAGATTCTATGAAGAATCATTTAATGTGTATATGTTATTTTTTTATAATTTTACCGTATTTCATTACTTAAAATAAGATGTAATTTTTGAAAATTATATTACTTCACGCTGAACCACAATTCAATCACTGTTATGGATAAACATAAAATCACTTCTTTCATAAGCTTAATCAAAGCTCAAATTTTAAAATATTGATCAATTCATCTCAATGCTTTTTCTTTGCCAATCAACTAGTAAAGATACTATCAGCTAATTTGCACATATATTGTCGGTTTTCAAACTTCACCAAATAAAATAATGTTTTGAGTTCTTCTGCTATTGGCTTTGAAATCTCATTTCATCTTCAACAGTCTCAAAGTTTCGTAATATGAATTGAAAACGTAATAATAATAATAATAATAATAATAATAATAATAATAATAATAATAATAATAATAATAATAATAATAATAATAATAGTAATAATAATAATAATAATAATAATAATAATAATAATAATAATAATAATATAACTGATCTGTAAGATTTTCTTATATTAAAAATAGACTAAAATTTTTAGGTGAAGAGGTATTTCTCGAGAACGAGTATAATAATTTAGTCTGAGAAGAAATGAAAAATGTAACATAACTAAAAGAATGTAGCTTGCATTGATTAGAATAATTGTTAGGGTATCTTTTGAGGTGATTTTTTTAGAACTTCTGTCTTCTTTTAACATCTCCATGGTCATGGAAAAAGTTTAATTTTTTTTTATAATTTAAAAATATTTTGATTTATATAATTTAAAAATATATTTCGTATAGTGCAATTTTAAATTCAAAAATATATTTTAACTATAAAAATGTATTATGAATTATACAACCTAAAATTTATTTTAGATTATACAATTTATAATGTTTTTAATTTTATAATTTAGAAACATCTAAAATGTATTTATAAATTACGAAATACGAAAATAAAAAATATAAATATATATTATTATTTTAAATTACATAATTTAGAATATATTTACGAATTATATGATTCAAAACATGCTTTCGAATTCTACGACCTTGCATGAGTACTACAGATATTTCCAAGACTCCCATGGAAATTGGAAAAGAAACACGGGGTGTAAAAAGTAACTTTTATATTTTTGTTCTTCAAAGAGCAGTGTGGTTTTGTAGAAGGAGGCCCATTAAAAATTAGGGAATTGCTATTTGACAACACATTTTCCATTACTCCACACCCGTATATTTTCATTTTCCTACAGTTTTCACCCCATATCACTTCACTCATTAAGCAGTTCGACGAAAGTAATTCATTAAATTATGAGTATTACATTTATAAGTTGTACAGCCCTCCACTGTGGCAAATTATTTTATAATTCTGGAATTGTCTTATTTTCACTGAAAGTTTACAGTTTTTTTTTTCTATCATTACTTTGTGTTACCCTTTAGCTCATTTTGTCGCATTATTTTTACAACATATCATAGATGGTATGAGCTTTGTATTTTTTTTATAAAATTTTACTTACACTTTGATGCAAATACAAATTTAATTTTTTATAATATTTAGATTTTATATTTAAGACTTGCTCATAGCTTTTCCTTTGGAAATAAATTATAATCCATTCCACTATAATTTTTTGTTGAAAATTTTCATCTTGAAGAATCCACCACCCTCGTGTTCCTTCGGGAAAAAAAAAAACTAGATAAAGTTGATATCGATTTCAAGAATTTGTCTTTAATGTTATGCGTGCTCACCTATTTCACCTTATTTACTAAGTAATTGAAAACAAATTTTATCTTATAAATCAATTTTAAACGTGGTTATTTTCCATCACGTGTAATGCTTGTTCGTATTGCGTAATCGTTAATATCCATAAAGAACACATTCATATTTATACATTATGTTTTAAAACGGATTAGTTAGTTAAAGTATACCGTTTAAAACAACACGTGTTATGTTATAAAAGAAATGCATTTCCAATGTTAATAGAAAAATTATTAATAAGTTTGAAAATTTTCTTATTAAGAGAGAAAATTTATTGAAAAATCCACAGAAAGAAAAAGGAGTGAGAAGGTTTTGTGGTCAAATGGATGGAAAACTAAGAAAGTGATTTAGTTGGTTTTTTACTGCAGCAATATTTTTAATTTTGTTGATAAAAAATGATAATATTTTGTTGGTTGAGTAACTGCTGCTCTGCCCAGAACAGACATGAAGGGCATCGTTTGATGAGTTAGCTCACACACCTAGGCGCTGACTTTTCCCCTTTCCAAACCTACCCTAGTATATTACTGCCTCCAACAACTTTAGGGACCATAATTATATATTACTTAAATAACTTTTTATATTTCATTTCCTATTTTTATTATATTTATGAATATGCAAATTATGATACTAACTTTCATTTTCTTAAATTAATAGTTGTTAGGTATGTAATTATCTTAGTAAAATATTTATAAATAGCTATTGTCATTTTGTCAAAATTAATATCACTAGTGTAAAATTGGTCTTTAACGTCATTTTGTAGATGTTAGATTACAAAATAACCAACGTAAATTATTGACCAGTGACATTTTCATAAATAAGTTGGGCACATAAACGTCTATTAGGAGGGGTCCCGACATCTATAATATTATAGACGTCGGTGACCCTCCTAACGGACGTTTATATGTTTGACAAGTAGATGAAAAGTTCTTTTTTTCCGCCTTATAGACGTCTGATCCCGCCACCCCGACGTCTATATATGATTATAGACGTCGGTGACCCTCATAACGGACGTGTATATGTTTGACGGGTAGATGAAAAGTTTTTTTTTTCCGCCATATAGACGTTGGATCCCGCTGTCCGACGTCTAAATGGCCTGACAGGGTAGGTGAAAAGTTGTTTTGGACGTCAGATTAGTGAGGGCCCCGACGTCTAGGCGAGAATAGATGTCGGTTCCCTAGGTGTTCGACGTCTTGTTTGCTGTTAAATCAGAAATCGACCCCGCGGTTACGCGCACTTCATCGTCTTCCTTCTCACCTTTTCTCTCTGCGACATTGCATTTTCAGGTGCGTTTTTGTCTCTTTTGAACCGTTTAAACATACTTTTACTCCGATTAAATTAGTATTTGATTGATTATATTCCATTTGAACCAATTAAAATGAGTTTTTGTTGTGTTTTGGTGCAGTTTTTCTCGTGTCTTTGGGTAGTGTAGTAGCAGATTCTCTCTTTGCTAGTTTTCTCATAAGAAAAGCTTGCGTCTTTTGGATGTCTTATAGTGTTTCAACCCAAAACCGAACCTGGGTTCTTGCTTAGTTCTCAAGTCATCGTATTCGTTTTCATTGCCAGTTGGAATGGAACTAGGCAAGGACCCAAATTCGGTTTTCGGTTGAAATGCCATAAGAGGTCCAAAAGAAAGAAGGTGCTACTACGCTACCCAAAGACGGTGCTACAACGCTACCCAAAGACACGATGACGAAACTAACAAAGAAAAAAGGTGCTACTTACTACCCAAAGACACGAGCTGCATTAGACGTTGGTTAATGCCATGTCCAATGTCTATAGTGCCCTTAGACGTCGGTTAATGCATGTCCGACGTCTATAAAGACGTCGGACCTGTGGAATCTGACGTCTGATTAACATCATCCACAAAGACGTCGAATTTGGATTTGACGACCAAAATAACATACGTTAAATGCCCTTTTTGCACTAGTGTATAAATCTCCTTATTTTAAAAGTAAGAGAATTATGAATAGTAAATTTACATGAGTAGCTTTAATTTCTTTCTAATATTTTTAGACTGATATTTGTTAATTTCCATCTTTAGAGGCCAATTAAAAGACAATAAATATTAGGTTAACGTTATTAATTTACAATTTTGATTTAAGTAATTTTTTTACTCAAGTTCTCTGTTTTTTTTTTCTGTACATGGTTAGGGTTATATTGTTTTGTACATGACATATTTGATTAAAAAAAAGTGAATGTACAGTAGTCTAGAATAGTTATAATTGGTGAATTATGTCTTAGGAATAAGTTAGGTATCACTTTTTCCTCTTTAAAATAATTATTTGAAAGAAAAATATTTTAAAGTAAGAAAGTTAATTTGAAATGTTTATTTGTTAAGGTAAAATATGTTGAAATACTAATAAAATCCTAAGTTAGACACCACGTGGGGATGTAAACATAATTTGTATTTGATTTTGATTGAGAAAAAAAAATTGATAGATTTAATATTGTGTATATTTGGTTGAACTACTATGAAATTGTTGATATTGTTAAAAGAGAAAATTCAAAAAGGTAAGGGAGAAAATTCTAGCAATTTGAATTGGATAATGAAATGTTTCGTTTTATATCATGATTGTTATTAATTTCGGAAAACTTAAGTATTGAAAAATGAAATTGGAACAAAATAAGTAAATTTCGTTGTAAAAATTGATATTAAAAAGACTTTAAAATGTAAAATGCTAAATTTTGGTTACATTTTGAGAGAAAATATATTTACAGTGTTTAAATATATATCATGCGAAATGATGGGTTAGTTGTTCAAGCGAAATTAATGACAACATTTAATGTTATGTTAAAGAGTCATCATTCAAGTGATAGTTTCAACACTACTCAAAGTTTTGAAATGAGAGTTTAAGTGACAAATAAATCTTATCAATTCTCTCTCATTTAAGAGTTAAATTTTTCATGTTTTCTTAAGATTAAGTGGTTGGGATGTTTGAAATGGATATGAAACGATTTAGATACATACGATATATGGTTGGAAGATGTTAAAAAGTATGGTAGAGAAAGTTGCAAGAAACTTGGTGATGATCCATTTCAATGAATAATTATGAAATTGTTAAATTGTTATGTTTAGTCACATATTTAGATTTGGGTGAGATAAGGGGCTATCTAGGTTGTAATTTGACATGTTTGAGATAATGTGGTATTAAGTATTGTGTCCATAAAGGAAACATGTACATTAAAACTTCATTGATACTTTAAATCATATGCATTAAGATATAAAGATAAAAATGGATGAAGGTTTCAGTATAACAATTAATTGATGTTATACAAGGAGTTATTCGGAGTGCTTATAAGATATATTAAGAATAAGATATATTAATATATGGTAAACTTGTCCGATATGTCTCTTTCATAAGGCGTCAAGTCATGTAATTCCTTAAAGATTGTAATAGATATTAAGAATAAGGTACAAGTGTGGATGATTTCATTAAAATGATTTAATCTTCTGTAACTAACTATAACTATAACTGTAACTCTATATATATATATATATATATATATTCTTATACTTATATCATAATCCATTTTAAGTTATTTTATCCTATTTATTATTTTTGTAATAATTATTACACTCGTACTATGTTACAAGAATAAATAATGCTCCATTATAAAATTATGTTAGACCAAATTCTAAAATTTTAAAGATTTTTGTGTATATATTTGTTTTTCCATAATGTCAAACTTATGATCATTTAATGTAAGTTGAGAAAATATAGATAATGTATGGAAATTTTATTTTATTTTATGGACATAGAGAAAGTTTTACATGAGTAATGATTTATGTTTAAATATATGTTTTTTTATTAAATAATTAAATAATTAAATAATAATTATAGTAGAGTACTGGTTTATGTTCTAACCTTTTTACAAAAGTATATAACCTCACATAAGAGATACAATAAATCTAACATCATGAAAAAAAAAACTTTTTACAGGATAAAAAACTTAGATAAAAAAAAAATCTCTGCAATATATGCTCATATGAGTGACTGTTTAGTGCCTTAAATAGAGTTTCTGAAGAAAAAAATCGCGTAAAAAAATGTTTAGTGGCTTATGGTAAAATGTTACAAGTGAAAATTTCAATTAAAAATGTTAAATACTTATAGATTTAACTACTTATTTAGTTTTTATAGGTAAAAAGGTTTTGCTCTTTAATCACTACACTAAAAAATATCACTTATACATATTACTTTTAATCTCTTCCGCACCTATAAACATATAATTTTAGCTTTTTTAATACTATTCTTAAGGATTGAAAGGGATTCAAAATATTATCTATAGAGATTAAACTTAGATATTTTTAAGAATAGGATCTAAAATCAAAAAAATTATATTTATAGAAATCAAATAAGTATTACTATATAACTTTTTTGAAAAAAAAAAAAGCTTTTACTATAGGCTTTTACACCTTTACACGTTTTTCAATAAAAAAAACTATTAATTTCTTAACCAATAAACACTAATTAAGAGGACTCTTAAAATAATGATGAAAAAGAAAATGCAAACATATGAACTTAACACCTAGAGAGTTAAAAAAAAAAACATTTTACAAAAGCATAATTACAGTTAAAAGACATGTTAGAAAAATATAAAAATTTTATTCATCGTAATAATTTACAGTAACAATATTTTATTCATTAATTCCTTATCCTATCTCTAATATAAAACGACTGTAGTAAAAGTTTTTACTAATTCAACAACAAAACCCTTAGAAATAAAAATAGCGCCTTGTCATCCATTTGTGCAATTTGTTTTAGCGTTGCACCATTTGGTAAATTTTCATTTTGACTGCAAAATTAGTATAATAAAAACCTATGTGTTGCTTAACATTATCGTAATTTTTCAACCAGCTATATTTACAAAAGAGTAAACATATTTCACTCTTTTATACACCATTTTCTAATGTTAAAAGTGTGATATAGGATAAATAGTTAAATATTAAAATACAAAGAAAAAATCATAAAAAAGAGGTTTATTGACAAGGAATAATTGCTGTTAGTATATATAGTGTACAATGTACAAACAGTAACACAACAAACGCAAGAGGGTAGGCCACACTTCACAACAAAACCAAAATGCTTTATCGTGCACTGTTTCTGCTGGCAGTTCTCGCCACGTTCCATGGCACATCGGAGGGAGACACTCCGGCGGTGACTTCCCCGCTCCCCGCGGCGGCGAGAGATTTCTTGGAGGCGCACAATGAGGCGAGGGCGGCGGTGGGCGTTGAGCCGCTGCGGTGGAGCGAGCAGGTGGCGAACGTGACGAGCAAGCTGGTGCGGTACCAGAGGGACAAGATGGGGTGCCAGTTCGCCAACCTAACAGCCGGAAAGTATGGGGCGAACCAGCTATGGGCTCACGGCACGGCGGTGACGGCTCGAATGGTGGTGGAGGAGTGGGTGAAACAGAGACAGTTCTACAACCACACCGACAACTCGTGCGTGCCCAACCACAAGTGCGGCGTGTACACGCAGGTGGTGTGGAGGAAGTCGGTGGAGCTCGGATGCACTCAAGCGACGTGCGTGAAAGAGGATGCTAGCTTGACCATTTGCTTCTACAATCCCCCAGGGAACTACGTTGGGGAAAGCCCTTACTGATTCTTCCTCTTCTAAGTATCTCTCGGTTTTAGTTCCTTTCATATATCTAGGTTAATGATGTTTGTTTGTGTCGTGAAGTTCTGCTAATTAATCCTCTGAAACTGATATATATTTATGTGTAAGGTAATGAGTTTTTTTCTGAAGTAGAATCAGATGCCATGAAGCCACATTGCATGGATTTTGATGCTTAACACTGGTCTGGTTCTTGATTTGGATTTCCTTAGCAGATCTTGTTTCCATGGAAAATTATATAATCATTTTGTTCACGTATAAACACTAGTCGTATCTTGATCTTGAAAACATTATAATAATAATGATAAGGTGGGCCAGGTAGTGAGTGAAATATGGGGATCGATGATGTTTGTGGAAGGTTATTAAGGCATTGACGTGGTGTGTTGTGGGGTTTTCGTCACTGCATGCATGTCAGTAACTTTATGGCATGGATGAATTATGTGGGGGCTCACGTGCAAACGGGACGCTGTAGATCATCCCGTTGAACACGGAACTTTTTGTTTCAAGTTTCAACTCGATCCAAAATATCTAATCGCCATTATATGCATGTACGTTATCTTTCTGTGTCTGTTTGCGTCTCACAAATTCTTCACTGTTCACTTGTGATTCGGTCCGTAAGTTTTCTCGGCCTCTTCTGCTCTCTTTTATGGTGAAAACTCCATTCTTTCAAGTTGGCCCGCTATGTTTTGGATTATTTTATAACATTTTCTACAAATTTATCAAACAGAAATCATGACTGATTAATTTGAAGTTAAACCAGTATTTTTCCACAAACGGGACCATCTGGCAAAGGAAATCCAGTTGAGATTGAAAGTTAGGTGAAGAACTCGTCACATGACAACAAGCAACCATTGTCCATTAATGACTGGACAGACCAGTAGCGTCACGTGATTGCTATAATATTGTATATAGCGATCTCAATGCACCTCTGGTTTTGTACTTGGAAAATGTTTTCTTTTGACACAGTCACAACTCAGTTAAAAAAGTTCATTTTTGTATTTACAAAGAAAAAGATATTCAAGAGTAAAATAGTAGATTTAAAGTATATCTAAAAATTTATTGGGTGCAAAATAATAGTCTTCTTTATACTTTCATGTAAGAAATTTTGCGAAGGTACTAGAGCAATGAATCACGGGCGTATAAATAACAAAAAAGAAACCCCAAATGACAATTGATTACACACATCATTTATACTGCTAATATCATGATCTCAACTCTATGAATAAGCTACATCAATTACAGATAATACAATGAAACGGTTACACAATGCATACACAAAATGCAACAAATTGGAGTATTAGATTTTGCTGTTGCTGCTACCCTGTCAACTTTGTACAAAAGAATACATAATAGAGCAAACAATGTAGATCAAGGTTTAAAATTGCAGTGGCAGTCGTAGTTGCAGTTCCATTGTCATCCTCGATATTTTGAAAAATTGCTGAGAAATTCGACTACAATTGCAGCTTTGGACTGTTTTTTAAAGCTTGATGTAGATTGTCTCCCATAATAAGAAGGAAGGCTAACAAGCAATTATTTTACCAGCTCCTTGGGTATGAGATATCGAAAAGTGAAGTTGTGTGGAATCCATTCTATGCTCTTCTTAGATTTTGCAAGGTCATATTTTTTAATACTCTTTCTTAGAGATTCAGGTAGAGACTTTTGGATCATCTCCAGGGTACCAGCAGAGCATAAACCCGAGTCTTTACAAAATGACTCCACAAGCTTAGGTAAGAGTATTTTCTGGTCCTTGCGTACCCCAAAGGTGGCCCGAATGTATTCTTCCTTTGCAGCTTCTAGTTCTTGAACCACTCTCTTGGGTGTATATACACGTACCTGCCATAGTTTTAAACAGATAAGCAACTCGTTTAAGTTAAGCATGTAAGAAATGGCTACGGAATCTTTATCTGTTTATCCGTATCCATGAACATGTTTATCCATGAACACATTCCAAGCACAGGCTGAGACCTTTTTATATAGTAGTCAACTCTTGTACAGTACAATCCACATTAACTATGAAGGCATTAGAACCACTACTATAAGGAATTTAATTCTTGCAGCACAAACCATGTTTACTATATAATTCAACAAGTCAAAATGAAATTATTTCATGTTAAAATTATCTGCTGTTTCCTCAATTAAACCACACATACAGAAGAATTGGAATAAGTACCGCTGGATCAGAATGGTTTCCTGAACAGAGAGCAAAGTGCAGAAGA
The DNA here is from genome assembly GCF_029865625.1 of Vigna umbellata. Classification (NCBI taxonomy): domain Eukaryota; kingdom Viridiplantae; phylum Streptophyta; class Magnoliopsida; order Fabales; family Fabaceae; genus Vigna; species Vigna umbellata. The sequence continues at coordinate 88,461,133 of NC_142165.1, read as the reverse complement.
GGCTCAGGATGCTCAATTCCAAATGCTTGTCGTCCATCTCCAGCTTTGAATTTTGTCCTTGAAGAAAAGAACAAGCGTAGCCACTACAAGAGGATGCAAGTAAGAAGAAAGCTCCTTGTAAGCCACTCTAGGATTTACAAAATAAATACGTTGCATATTAAGGAGACATTTCAAAGATATCCTAAATGCATGGCTATTTCTTTTTTGTTTTAAATTTTCTGTAAGGGAAAGGATGGAATTGCGTGAGCAGATGAAGCACCACCTGTCCGGGGCGAGGCATCTGGCACCCGATTATAGCTTTCTGTATTGTGTCTGCACTGACTGTATGACCACCAACATTATATGCCGTCTGAAAAGGGCATCCATAACATTGACGAAGTTAGCAAAAGCAAATTGGCTAAAAGGGTTCATCCTTTAATGGACCATTAAGCTACCATAGTTTTTACCTTCAACAAAAGGAGGACTCTTTTGACGTTGTTTTGCGGGATTCCATAAGCCAAAAATGCCTATTAGAAACCAAAGAACATATTACAACCTCAATTAATAAGTGACAAATGGAGAACTATTAGAGTGAAACATTGTTTTGATAATAAATAGTAAGTAATTACATGCATCACCAAAGCGTTGTGTATGTTGATCCAGAAAGCTAATTTCTCCTCATGTTTTAATTTCCCTGGATCTACATCTTCTAACTGACAAATAAGTGATCTGAAATAACATATAAGTGGATGGCCATTATAACTCCAAGAGACTGCAGAGTCCTGTTTAACTAAGTACTTTTCACATGAAAGCTTCACGATCTCAATCAGATATTAACAAACTCACCTGAAATTCTTGAGCAACTGCTCAGTATCACCCAATTTCTGATTCTCTCGGTAAATCCATGATACCTCAACCATGGTGCTGTATGGCCCACTAAACTCCTTGAGTCCTTCCACATGGAAAGGATTGTCTAACCGCACATCAAAGGAAGAATTCCTGAACCCTGGACTCCACATGTCTCCTTGATCTCCAATAGAAAAGCCACTAGTTGTAGACAAGGATGAACTGGGAGATGAAAGACCAGCATTTGTCGTAGATGGATCTGCGATTTTGCAATATATAGCTGATATGCATTTGACCATATCCTCAGAAAGCCTATTAGGTGTATTTGGAATATGATCAGATATTCGTGTGCCAAGATGTTCTGCCAAACTGATTATTCTTGATGAAGCATCAACATTTTGGGCATACTACACAGATTAAACTGAGTCAAAATCCATAGAAGGTGTCCAAAAAGATGATTCTCTGAAATCAGCACTATATGTTTACAAAGAGAAGTGTACATAACAGAACTTCACAATGAAATGAACACTGTCATTTATTCTTCCATTCCGTAAGGATAAAAACATGTTAAAGTAACCAAGACAACTGTAATCTATTATGATATGATCGGAGAAACTTAATGTGCTAGGAACCATACTAAATACAAAAAGCAGATAAAAATAAATTTCCATGAAACATGATTTACCTCCATCATGGACAGTGGTTGGGAATGACAAGCACGCAGAGATTCAGTTAATTCATCTGCTGCAGGAGGCGATACTCTCGTTGTAAATGCTGTACACTGGGATAACGAGGAGTGGCACCGATATACACCAGAGTCTAAATGTTTTCCTTCTGGTTGATGTACATTGTATTCTTTTCCTAAAGTCTGAGGTTCATTTACACTATAATCCTTTGGCGTAGCATCAAGCTCGTGATCAATTGATTGTACTGCAGAGCTTCCTCTTTTGGTTAAGAGATCAGGCTTAGATACTTCAACGAATATTGCTGTAGGTGCTGTTGGAGGAGACTTTATTTTTTCCCCCTTGGTGAATGGAGCTATAGAGGGTAATTGTTCATCAAATGCTTTACGATACAAGGAGAGAAGATATTGTTCCAAATACACAACTTCTAACTCTAACACCGCAATCTCTTTAATTAATTGGGACGTTGGCTGGAGGAAAAAAAAAGTAAAAGTAAAAAATAACTCAAGACAATCAGAAAGACATACATGACAAGAAAATCATAGCAGACGTGTAATCCTAAACAATGTATAATCATTTATGGCAACAAGACAACCTTATGATTTTCCGACACATACAAGGAAGAATTGAGCTACAAATATATCCACCATAAACCTAGATTACGCAAAGAAAAACTCTATGTATGTTTACAACATCAATTTTCTTTAAATGGTTTAGAAAACACATATAAAATCAACCCATTAATTCTCAGTGTGATAGAGTCTAGGTAATCGTATTAAAATCATGACATAAGAAAATGCTTATTTATTGGGTCAAAATTTGTTGAAGAGGTTCCAACCTTGGGCAGTATCTTGTCATTTGATGTAACAAGGGATTTAGGTCTGTATCCAAGAGCCTTTTCTAACGTGCATCTGACCTCAAATTGATCTTGTAGTCTTTTCTCTAATTGTAAAATCTGCCACAAGATAATTTAAACACAAAAATAGACATGGCTATTAGGTAGAAGTATCATGAAGCATAAGAAAAGTCTGAAGAAAGATTAGAAAAAAAATGACTGATTGAGTAGAATATGCAACAAAAGAATTTTGATGAATAGTTGTTGTGTCTTACCTCTTGCTTCAGTGTAAGTTGAACATCATTTGTAGGGGTTTGTTTTTTCCTTGGTTTACCACATTCCGTGAGGTACCCTGTATCCTGAAACCATATCAAAGCCATACATAGGTGTGAAAATCTTTCTTCTAAATCATTGTCTATGAGTGATTTGTTCTGATTGTGGACAACAGAGAACGATACCATTATATTAGATTAGACAACCATTAGCACAGGTATATGAGATGGAATTAATTTTGTCAGACATATATGCTTTCCATTAAAAAAACAGAACAATTCTCTGTTCGTCCATCACTTTCCCCATACATAAATTTGACAAAATTATTTTTTATTAAAATTTCTGGCTGCCCTTGGCTATTGTAGTACCATTTATACCAACAAAACATCCCCTCACATCATCACCCCCGAAAACCACAAACATTTTTTCAGCATCATAAATGCCAAACAGCACCTCCAAATCCCTAGTTAAAAAAGAAAGAAAAGAAAATGATAAGGAGATATCTTGATAAAATGACGTAGTGATTGATTATACCAGCTTTGTTCGATCTGAAGTCTCAAGGTGGTTATCTGCATTATCATCCTCCATTCTTTTCTTATCAGGAAAGCTGTCAAACCAAAACAGTAAAACACAATTAATATATATTATTATAAGTCGATGTCTGGTTCTGTATTTTACATTGTGTTGCTCTTCAAGGTCCCCAAGCTACATTCACGAAACCCCCAATTCTCATCGATTTGGAGAGGTATGAGCCTTCAGTTTCTCTTCCAACCAGAAACCCCCTTCTCCAAAAGGGATGTGCTCAAATGGGTGAGACAAGGAATATATAAAACTAGACCCAAAAAAGAAAGAATGAATAATTGGAGAAAACATTAACATAAATGCAAAAGCATTATTGTCCATTTTCCCAGAAAAGAAAAAGAAACCCCTGATGCCTGAAGTCCACAATCAAGAGAGTAGTACAAGTGAAGTGAAGAGAGTAAGGAAGAGAGGAGCACCTCTTTGAACGCTTGTGTCTGGGAATCAACCCTTCATACCCCATGCCTAAAAGCCATCCAAAACCAAAGTCATTTCCAGTGAACAAAGTATACAACACCACCAAAACAAAAAATTCGGAAAACAAAGCAGCACAAGGTCAGCATCCTACCCTGAAACATTACAGCCAAGAAATCAGGAAGAGAACACTTGAGCAATGCAATGAACCAAAAAGCCGAAACACTATATAGCCCAGATACCAAATTACCCAAGAGAAGAGTCTACAAAGGAAACTCCAAGACTTGAGTTGATTTGACTAGAGTACTTGCATTTGAGCTGCGAAAAGCTTCCTTAGTACACACAAAAGGGATCATTTGCAGTGCTTGGTGCTAACACATCTTAGACAGACATAAACATAACTATAACGGGCAATGCATGGACCAAACGAAACCAAATCTAACCCACGAATGCGTATAATAGATTAATTAGGCTTTTGACCAATGAGGCTTCACTTTTGACAACCCTCTGGTGAGGTGGTAAGTGTTTCGTGCTATGTTCGTAGCCTTTATGCAAAGGGTGGCCTTTTGCAGTGGTAGACCGGTGGGAAATGCGAAATGTCAAAACGTTTACCAAAAGTTCACAAAATCTTCCTGTAAAAGCCTCTACAGATCCAAGGTCCCGTAAGAGAAGAAAATAAAATAGTGGCTCAACACACATTACATATTCATACCAGTTATGAATGACATAAAGTTGCCCACGTCTCATTCTTCATTTAACACTTGCCCTTATGTAGTTTCTACCAAACCTTTACACAGAATCTCTGATGATCTTGAAAATGAAAAAAGAAAATAATTCTACAAAAGTGATAAGCTATTTTTTGTGAATATTTCACACAAATATTATAATAAAAATATATAAATGTAACAGCAAATTGTGGTTAATAATTTCACTTGTAGTACAAAGAATAGCACGCAAATATTTCCAAACTTAACAAGATTATCATAATATCTTACGACAATGTTATTTGCATGTAACAATTTTACAATATTGTTATATTTTTTTCTAATAATATCAATTATATACTATTTTTTCGTGTTAAATGTTCTGAAAATAGTTCTTTTTTCCTTTCTACCCACCCTAATTATTATTTACATCCCCCTTCCCAGAATGCATACATACATGAAAAAAATAAAGAAAAACAAAAACAAAACAAAAAAACCTTTTAATAATTTATAGAATCCAAATTAATCACATCAAGAGTCACTTTAGGAATCATAACTAAACATTAAATAGGTTTCTCATAATCAATTTAATAACACTGGCTATTTAATAATCAATTCACGACTCACTTAAATATACAATTATTATAATTCAAGAGTCCACTGACCATAATTCTTGGTGAACTAAGCTTCAGAGAAAAAGATTGCTAAGCTTCAGAGAAAAAAATTGCAATCTCATCCTTTCATTGTGCAATTTATGTCTATATCAATATTTTAGTTTTTTTTTTTCCTTTTTGATTCAGAGGGTTATTTTGATTTAAATAAAAAAGTTATGTAACATGACTCCTCTGCAACCGAGAAGGTGTCCAGTTGCAAATAATATTTGAAGATGAGTTACCAAAATTCTCCTTCTAACAATCAAACACACATGATGAATGGATTGAGACAGAACTATTCTCTTTCATTGACTGTGCATACGACCCTGTGCGTGTTTATACAGGTGGCTCTTGTATTTTCAACATTTTCTGCTCTTGTTGGTGAGAGTTGGTGATAGTCTCTCCACCTTTGTCTCATTTTGCATCACATCTTTAATTATTAAGCCAGTTGATTTGATGCACCAAAATCTAATGCAATGAAAATGGTAACAGAGATGAAGATAAGATGTTTGTTTTTGGTCCCAGAGAGATACATTTTGACTGTGTCAACAGTGATAGAACCATTTATTTGTTTAGGTGCATTGGATTAATCTGTATAGAATGTTAGAAGGCTCGCAAATTGATTTGAATTCCTTGGTTTTGGTATGGTTATTGTCATGTCCATTCATGAAAAAGGCATTTTGTTTGCACTCCTACCTGACCAATTAGGTTTTAACAGATTGTAACCAATAATGGGAAACAAGTGACTAGGTAACAAAACAGTGGCTTAATTGCTAGAAGGAAAAAAAGGGTTTATCTCAAAAGTGATGAAAGGTGAAGGATAATAGACCTTGGATGGTAGAAAGAAGAGGTTTTGTGGGGTTTTCTCTTTGTCTAATTGTCTTTTGGAGGAATTAAGAGATACCCCATTTTGTCCTTCAGTATCAAAGAGACTAACGTTTGTCACAGAATCCACAAAATAATACAATATGTTGATTAATGGGACCTTGACCTTTGCCAAAACCAATACAAAAGGAAAAGGATGGGAGTGCGGGAAGGTGGCCAGTTCTCCCTTTTTGTCGTCATATTAACCTACTCAGATAAAGTTTCTTTTTTGCTGCACACATTGCTTAGACAGAGAAAAAGAAATGAAAAAGAGGGGAAAAGGCACAGGAAAAAGCCTAATTGGTGAAGCCAGGTGAGAGAAAATTCCTGAGGAAGGATTTTGTTGGTAAAATCTGATCACATGCAAGGTTTTTTTATGCACATTTTTTCATTATCTTTACAACTAATTTAAGATTGGAGATAAAAGGGAAAACAAAATGGACAAATAAGAAAAACATGCACGTTGTGCATAGCATAATAAAAAAATTTCTCTTTCTTTATTGAAAGAAAGAGTAGTTAATTCATTTAAGGCATAAACTAAAGGGCTTAATATATAACAAAGCCAATAGAGACTACAGACAAAGTTTAGTAAACATCTGTAGTGAGCTTAACTGTGTTGAATAGTTATTTGCTCAAACAGCATTATCTTGATGAAGTAGATTGGTTATGCGTGATATATAGAATTAATTAGTTGTGCTGTTGGGTAAATGACAAAGTGTTCTATCGTATTCAAATTTTGTTTCCCTTTAAACTTGACATAGTGACAAATTTTTTGAGAGCGTCGTTGGGTTATTTTCTCAGTGGAGTGAGTAAAAACAAAACAAACATGCAGGGGGTTCTTCTTTGGACAGATACGATATTCTAAACTTCATTAGAGTCGAAAATTCTGGTCCCAATAAATAAACAAATGAAACTTCTATTTTATCTTATCGTGGAAATTTCGTATAAGTCAGATGGACGAATTTCTATGCCACAAAACACCAAGATTACAAGAAAAAATAATGTGTAATATGTGGTTTCAGACCAAGTGAGAGGATCCGTTTTCAAATCAATCTGACAGACATGCTTCCTAGATCCATGTAACCGTCGAAATTGTCTGATTAGATTCTCTAATTGAGGATTGCAAAGCATAGTATCCGTAAGATAAGGATCTAAGTTCATAGTTTCTACATACGAAGACGAGATTCTCCTTAGAAATTTGATAAAATCAGTTTTATAAACACATTGCTTAAATGGTAAATATAATTGTTTTGCATAAACATATCTTGAAGGCTTCGACTAGAGTGCAAACACTAGCAACCAATATAGGATTTGAAAGGGCAACTGATTTGTCTGTTTCATTTGCATAGTTGGTTAATTTTACAAACTGCGAACAAATTTTGAATGAATTGATAAAAAGACAAATTAGAAGCTTTTCATTTGAATGTAAATTCAAACGAAGCTTGGAGGGCTTCCACACTTGTCTGAAGAGTGGTACTTGTATTGTGTAATACGAGATATCTTGTCTTTGAGTTCCTAGTCATATGTTTTATTAGCTAGCATTTGTTTGTTTTTCATTGGAAAAAAAACATAATTTTGAATAGCAGTAAAACAAATCAAACTTGGTTTTTGTATCAACTACATACGAGACCACCTTGTATTTGTAAAAAAATATAGAAAATTGTATATGTACAAGAAATATGTAAAAGAATTGTAAACAGCTGAGAGAAAAATGCTATGAAAAAATATAAATTTAAAAACAAATGAATTTAGTGGTGTTGTTATTTGTACTTGAGCAGATTTTATTTTGCTGAGAATTCAGTCTGTTGAAGGGTTTTGTTGTTGCCTTGTTGGTAAATTTCTCAGTGGGCAAATCCGTCTACTTCAATGCACTTTATGAGTACAACAAATTAAAAGTGACTTTTGATAGCAAAGAGTACAAATGTTGCTCAAATCATAAGAGCATGATGAAGGCCAAAATGAAAGTTGTTTCCAAACTCTGAATTAAAAATTGGGTGGTGCAGTATCAAACATAAATCTGCTACTCTACGGAGTATGGAATCTGATGAATGGTGTCTCTCACTGCCTCGTAATGGCAACACCTAAATCCACAAATTATGTCCAATAGCTAAACGTGGAGGGAAAGAGCAGAGGGGACACTCTGACTCACTGTTCATTGTCAGTGTATTATGGACTCCTTTTTTATTCTCTATATATCTTTTAAAGGCTATCATACTCCAAATCATAAGCTGATGTTTCTCGGTTTGATTTAATGGATTAACATGGTAGTATAACAAATATGTAGTGAAAAGCATCTGAATCAATTACAAAAATGTTTATGTTGTCATTGGTAATGGGTAGCATGTTGATCGTTGTGAAAAACGGTTTGAGAAAAAAATGTTTTGGTTTTGAGAAATTGTGTTGGAATCGCAGTTGCGTGACATAAAAGGCGAAGTTTCCAAAGACGTTTAGACAAGGCAGTGAATGCCAATCGTATATTACAAGCAAAAGGCATCTCTCTCAGTCTCTCTTTTCCTACTCCTACTGTCCCCACTTCTCTTCTTCCAAAGATGGTCCAAATTCCATTATCTTAATGCCTCATAAACCAGTTCTTCAAGCTCCAAACCTGCAAAATTTAATATTCTGCAATACTTAACCATTCCTCTCCAACACTCATTTCATTGCCCTAGTATTTATTTCACTAATCATTTTATGGTTTAGTCACTGTTGAATTATCTATCTAGTCCAATATATCTCGGTATAATAAGATATGTTAAAAGTTAATGTAAATCTTATCTTCTAATATGATTAGACTTTAATTTACTTCTTAATAATATCCTATTATAAAAATTACAAACTTTTTATGCTTGCGCGGAACATCTTGGTTGGCTCCTAATGCTTTTTATGTTCCTTTTTCTCCCTTTTTATACTTCTCTTTTCACCAAATTCTCTGCTTCGTTCCCTATAAATTATCTCCCAATTTATTTTTAATTTAGAAAACTAATTCTTAAATCTAACCCATAAATGAATAATAATCGGTGGCACTATAAGTTTTACTACTTTTGACGATTGTTGACTTTATAGCATAAAAATTATGAGCAATGAAGTAGAGCGGTTGACTAAAAGAAAGGAAGTAACATGATGCTTCATGTTTCCTAAAACCCTACCCTCAATCATTGCGCAAGCTGTTCTCAACATATACCTAAAACTCAAGTTAAACATTTGTTGAACCATTCTCCATTGTAGAGAAAAAAGAGCATTAGGATATATGCATATATTATAAAGGTTAGAAGAAAAAGAAGTTCGCTAAAGTAAATCAGAATATAATCTCATTAACTTTGAAGTCTTTTTAAGCAGATATAGTGTCTTATCCCTTTTACCTCTTAAAAGCAATCTGATTCCATTGGAGTTAGATAAGTTAAAAAGATATGAATTCACTTCGGTCTGTCTAGTGACTAACCAAGAATAGAATAATACTGTGAACAAAAACTAAGTCAAACAAATGAAATCCATCAAAGAGGAGACTTTCTCTTCTTGAGGAGTTGGTGACAACCAAACAGAACAACTATCATATGACAAACGTAAAAATAACCGTTACACATTAGTTATTAGTTAGAGCTACCAACACCATTACTTAGTGGCGGCCCTAAACAAAACTGTTCTAAACTGAGTGGTAGAGAGGGTAGTTGAGGAGAGGTTGAAGAGACGCAGGAACCAAATGAAACATCTTCTCACATTAATGTGTTACTTGCTTCCTTTCCAGATTGCAACCTGAAATGAATTGAATCATGCAGATGAAGTTGTTGGGCCACTCGATGCTATCAAGAATGTTTAATGTAACAAGACTAACCCAAAAATGAGTTTTTGCTGGATTAAGAGTATTTCATTTTTCAAACTATAACTTTTTTCTTTATTTCTTTTCATTTAGAAATTGATATTTTGAAATATATTTGTTACATTTGGATCCTCGCCTTCCGAATGAAACTGAGTGAACCAATTATTTTATAAATCTAGATTACTTTAAGGTATGGTTCAACACTATTATTCTTTTATATATATATATATATATATATATATATATATATATAGACACACACTTTTGTGTATGGATGTCAAAATAAATCTGAATTTTGAGTTAATTCGATTCCCTACATATTTGAGCCGGATTAGATTGAAAATAGTTTTGCTTATGGAAGAAAACAATCTAAACGTACCTAATATACAAATTAAAGAAGTCTGAGTTGAATTATTAGCATTTTAATATTCTAAAACATAAATAAATTATACAATATTCCCCTTTTAAATATCTAATTATTTGAATCACTTAAATATTTAATTTATTTGAATACTTTTGTTTACTAATATTTAATATTTGAATTGAATTTGTATTAGTTACTGAATATTAAAAACCATGGAGGTGTAAAAAAGAAAACAAACATTGATTTTGAATGGGAAACACCATGGAGGAAACACTATTGTCGGGAAACAAAAGCTATTTTATCTTCAAAAGCATCTCACCATTAAAGGAAATGGAGGTGTAGGGGATGAAATTGGTGAGTAGTGGCGCTGTGCAGAGAACATACGGAGAAGAAGTGGAAGATGAAGTGATTTATTTTAGGTTTTTTATTAAATTTTTCATTAAGGGTGATGAAGTCATTTCAATAAGACTATGAGGTGCAGGAAGAAAATAATGGGACTGCAGAGAGAAGCAGCCTTTTCGAAACTGTTAAGATCTAGGACCCATCAATAAAAGGGGGTCCAATCTTTTTAAGAAATTATATAATTATATTTTTTTATATATTTTCATGTTAGTTTACGAATAAATTGAATTGTTTTTTTATTTAGTATTCCTTTTAAATTAAAATAGTATTTGTTGTTAAAAACATATAACTAGGTAAGACGATAGTTTTTATCAATGTTAGTTTGATATTGAGTGATTTTTTTTCAGTTCCTATTAATGGATGTTGATTTATGATAAAATATTTCAAATTTTTAGGTTTTTAATAAGATAAGAAATAATTAATAGGTATTGAGTTATGATAACATAAAAATAATTAAATAAACATCTTATTGCCGATGGTGTAGAGGTGATAATGGTGAAGGAATATAACAATACTATTCTTGGTAAGAGGTGAAAGTTGTATTTTCTCTTTCTCATTTATCATAACTTTACACATTTTTATAACCTTCCTATAATAATAGATGGAAAAAGTAACATTATTCATGAAATTTCTCTTCTCATCTTCACATATTAGTTTCTTAATATTTTGTAAGTTATGATTCTTAATATTTTATAAGTTATGATTTAGATGTTGGTTATAGGTCAAGAATCTGGTCGATTCATTTCGAAAACTAATTGGCCAAATCTGATAAAGATGTTTGACATTCACAGTAAGATAGGTAAAACTTATTTCGCTAAAAACAATAATTGAGTATGATGTGTGATGACATTAATTGGTACCAATGCAGTTGATCGGAACAATTTTAATAATGAATGCAATTAAAGAATACGAATTTATAATTTATTATTATGAATTTTAGTAAAATTTGTGATCATTATTTATTCTGATATGATGTGGTGGTGGAAGATTGGTTTCATGTGTATCCATTCCTCACAATACTTGAACCCAACCAAACCAAACAACACAACAACATAAAGCTCTTCTTATATTGTATAAATATTTAAAAAGCATTAAAAGTAAAGTATAAGCTCGAATAGAAAGTCACAAGAAAACTATTTTAAAAGTGATAAAATCAATGCTTAATGTTGGATAAAAAAATATTCGGAAATTATTTCAAAAAACATTAAAAGTATCTCGAGTGAAACTACTTTAAAAGTGTTTAACCAAGATATACAAGTCCAGATAAAAACATACCTACGAACTTCTTCGGATGACTACATATCAATAAGTTAAGTATTTGGTAATTGATTATCATAAAGAGATGTGTAATTTTTTTCTTAGTTTAAACCTTTTTTTCTTAAATTGATTTTTTTTGTCGAGCAAGGTTTTAATAAGTTAAATTATTCTAAATTCGTATACATCCAATAAAGTTTCTCAATCAAACTTTTCTTGTAATTTTTAAAAAATATTTTCACCTAATATTTATGAAATTTATTGCAGTTCCTCTAGATTTCTTATACCACGAACGATGTCACTTCATTGATTAATGTTGAGGTTCCTATGGTATGTCGAACCTGCATTACTCTTATTTGTTTTATCACAATTGAATTCCACTAGGTTGATGGGGTTATGCACCAATTTTGCTTTTGACAAATTATTCTCATTCAACCTTTAAATTTAAGTCAATTTCACAAAGAAGATATGAGAGGGAGAGTAGACAAATCTTGGTTTGAGTATCATCAAAGGTGGATAGCTTATTGGAATGACCAACACACTTGGCTCATTCAAGATACTTTGTTCACGAGTAACGACCATTTGCGTGGCACAATGCCTTAAATGCAATGGTACATTAGTCGTACAATTCGCTACATATCACCTCGTGAACCTGATGACAATTAATGTAAGTTTAATTTCTAAAAGATTGACTCATGTACTTCTTTTTTATTTATGACTAATTTCCATTCTCTTACCATAATATGACATTCCATTAGAGCTTCAACCTCGATATCAAGATATTGTGTTTTCTTCCTATAGTCAACAAGTTCATGAGCACATAGTTGGTCAGTCTAGTTTATATGGTTTGCATTAAACTTCGATGTCCACAAACATGGATCATCAACAAAACATGTTTTTTCAATCACCATCCCAAAGTGTTTCATTCACATATAACATTTTCTCTAGTCAATTAGATATTTTTTCTAGTCCACTAAATATGTTCGAAACTTTTGTACTCTCACCCTAGTTTGCATTCAATCCCACATCATCCATGGAATACTATCATCCTACAATGTCATCCCAAGCCTCAATTGGTCAAGGTGACAATATTGATAATGAAGACAACAATGATGATAATTATCAGTTGCCACCTCCATCCTCACATCATAGCTAACAACTGAAGCCTAGAAGACAAACATGAGTCCACGTTGTGGGACTTCATCTCACAGATGAATTCTCTACCACTATATTACCAATGAGTAAAAAATATTTGTATTAAGATTATACGTGTAACTTTGTTATTATTCTAATTTCAATAATGAACTTATTATTATTATGAAGTATCTTTCACCAATTCACAACTAATTAAGAATTAAATCTGTAAAACCAAAGTCAAGAAATTTCTTTGAATTATTTCAAAACTAAAGTCGCCAATCTTTCTCATGACTTCAACTAAACATATTTCTAAAATTTCATTAACACTAAGTCTCCAATGTAGCTTACATCTTTAGTTCAATTATTTTAAAGTTGAAGTCACCAACCAGTGTCAAGACTTTAGATTTTAAAGTTGAAGTCGTGAACCATTCTCACGACTTTAGTTCAAAAATTATTGTAGGTTGAAGTCACCAACCTCATGTACGACTTTAGTTAGGAGAAGTTGTCAAAAACTTTCCTCACTTTAGTGAAATTGAATTTAGATTGAAGTTTCCAATCCTATATTATTTGAATGTCATTTTAAACAAAAGTCATCTTACTTTGCTTTGAAGTTAATTTAAGATTAATTAAATTTAATCTTTGGAAAAGTCAACGTACACAAAAACTAATTCAAAATTATTAAAAAATTATACATGCATTTCATGACTTCTTTAAAACGAGATCTGACTTAACTCTTTCCGTAATTATAATTTAAAATGAGATTCAGATCCACAATTTCAAAAATAAATTAATAATTTATATATTTACCACCTTTTGCATGTTAACTTGAGGAGACATGTCAAATTCTTAATTGAAATCCAATCTTGGAATGGAATGAGACATGAGATTCAAAATATAAAAGAAGAAATGAAATAATTCAATAACTATTATTATCATTTATTAACTAATAAAAATAAAGAAAATCAACATTGTATATTAAATATTATTTAATACATATAAAAAATAATGTAGTCTCATCGTATATATTTACTTGGTAAGTTATTTTTTACTTTTAAATCAAAGTCATATATAGTAAATAAGGTATGTTTTCTTTTCATCTAATTATTCTTAAATCACACATTTCAATGGTCCAATGTGCAACACAATTTATCTCTCGTCATCTACTTAAATAGTGTATCTTCCCCTTAAACTCCGCCACTTATTTACGGGTTCTACAGGCTTATTCATTATTTTGACTTGAATGTCTTTCTACTAATTCAGGAGGATCCCTACACCATTCCACATTTCTCCTTACATCCCCAAATTTCTTATACAAAAACTATCCTTTATATTTTAAAAAAATCTTATACCCCATTGTTTTTCTTCAACAAATTTCGAAATCCGTTAAAGAAAAAATCTTTAAACGGATTTTGAAATTCGTTGAAGGATTTTTCAAGTATTTAACAAATTTTGAAATTCGTTGAAATTTTTGAAAAATATTCAACGGATTTTAAAATTCGTTGATGGATTTTTTTCTTCAACGGATTTTGAAATCCGAAAGATATTACTCCTACCAAACTCCCCACGACCCATTACACATAATAGGATGACTTTTCAACCTAGCTAGACTTTTCCTAGAGATGAACTTCCTTTCTACTAAAACTTTTCCACTTTTCTAAATTTTCATTTTCCCATCCCAAAACAAACGCGGTCACATTTACCCATTCACAACACACTTTTATTCTCTCAAAAGTCTAATTCTCCTTCCTTTACTCTCATAAAACGCGTTCAAAACGATGGATCTTGATTTCCGTGTACGGATATTAAGATCCGTTAAAGCCTAAACGGATCTCTTATATTCGTTGATTTGTAGGATAAAATGGGAATGTGGAGGTGAAGTAATTTAGCTACTTTGTTTCACTTTAAAAAGGTTTGAGTGTGTTTTCAATCAAATTTAGAAAGATTTTTATTTTCAAAATTTTATAATATTCTTTTATTCTCTCAAGATTAAAAAGAAAAAGTTATTTTAGTCAATAAATATTAAATTGAAGAAAAAAAATGATTTTTTAAGATTTAAAGTTTAACTTTTTAAAATTTAAAACTAATTTAGTCTCTTAAATTAAATGTTTTGAAATTAATACTATGATTTTATTTTGACGAACGATCTTTAAAAAAATTGAAGGATAAAACCTAAAATGACCCCTTTGAAACACTAAAACCATAGCTAAAAAAATAACTGCGAAACCAAAAGCTTTGTTTGAGATGTAAAAACAGAGACTTGGCTTTTGATTTGGAAATATGAGCAAATCTCTGGCTTTTGTTGCTACAGCCATTTCGACAAGGTTCCGCGTTCCTCTTCCTCAAATTCAATACCGTTTCTACTGTTCTTCACCCTCTCATCCTTCATCCAACAAGCTCTTTGTTGGAGGTCCCTCTCTCTCTCTCTCTCTCTCTCTCTCTCTCTCTCTGTGTGTTATGCTCATTCCTTTGTTTTTATTGAGTGAGGTTCTTTCAGGGTTGTCATGGTCAGTGGACGAGAAGTCGCTCAAAGACGCTTTCTCTTCTTTCGGAGACGTCACCGAAGGTAATATGCGCCTTAACGTTTTTCTAGGTCTTTGTCTTTTACCCATGTTTCTGATATGAAGCTACGTGTTCGACGTTTTGTCTCACTGAAGTCTTGTTGCGAGCGTTGGGACTTATGTTATGGCTGTCTAAAAGTGTAATTTTTATACATATCAAATTTAATAGCATGTTTAAACGGGATTGAGGGGTCATGCTGTTTCATGCTCATAAGACTCTGATATCATCATATAATTTCTCTCTGCTCCCTCCTTTTCATTCCACCATTCCAGAATCACCGTAGATGTTTTAGTTTCTGGTTGCCTTGCCTTGTGGCTTCCCAAATCGCAGGCAAAAGCGGATAACTTGCTAACCACACTTTGAAACCTTGATTCTCTTTATACCTGTGATTACTTCTACTTTTGATCCATTATTTTTTTTCTTTTGGCTCTGTTCAGTTTTTCCTTCCTTGTTATTTTATTTCATCTGCATTTGGTCAATTTCTTTTTCTCTTCTCACAAATTTGGCATACTGTCATGTAAGATGCACTTGTGATGAGCTCGCGTTCACCCAAGTGAATGGGACAAAAAGATCATACATGCATACATACATGTTAACACGTGCACCAAAATTCTAATGTCTGCTTTTTTAATCTGCCCCTTTGTAAAATTAATTTGGAGAGAAAGTTTAACTCAATTTGTTTGTATTATTCTCATCAATCAGTGATGTACTGGCATATGGGTTTGTGTGCAGGGGAAAAATTAGTAACTAACCAATTCTAGTAATGGACAGCTAGATTCAATTAATAAACTAATTCCCTCCTTTTCCCCGTTTCCGTTTTTCATCATGTAATACCCCGCTAGCGGAGGACTGGTAAATATTGACCATTCCCAGCTTAGAAACCTACTGATGGTAGGTAATATGGACGGAGATTCTTGTAGAAGACATGAGCAGTCTGATCACCGGTAGAAATGGAGATAAAATTCATGAGGATTGCAATATGTTTCTCCGGAAGGATGTGACTGTCATCATCTGTTTGGCGCATTCATCAAATACCGGGTTTGCAGGAAAGCAGTGTGTACATTTACTGTCGCTGCATTGAACAGGTTGCTTGACACAAGTGACATGTAGAGGAGATAATGTAACAACTGCAGTTTGTAGGTGACGGGCAAGAGCGCGATACTGTGTCATTGATGAAGAACGAGCTATAGTTGGTCTTGTAGACCGCCAACACAAGAAAGATTCTCCCAAGAAGAAGCAGCAGCCTGTAACCGAGGCATGAGCATGTAGTAGGAGTGTACATGGTATGGATTGGGATGGGTTAACTTATGTTCTTACTCGGCCCCAAGTTTTAATAGGGTTATTTTTGAAAACCCAACCTGATCAAGACAAAACAATATTTAGGACAAGACCTGGTTATTGAAAAACACATTTTAGATCTCTCGGTCGCTCCTCATCTTCTTTATGTTTATTGAAAAGTACATTATAAATTGTGTCATCTGGAATGAAAAATTTGTGTTTTTGATTGTGCAATCCATAATGCATTTTTTGTATTCCAGATTATACATTTTGGAATGTATTTTTTGTATTACGAATCGTGCAACCCAGAATACATTTTTTATTTTTGTATTTTAGACGGTGTAATCTGGAATGTATTTTTTGTATTTTGGACTAAACCTGGAACTAAAAATGAAATTCCTAAACTAGAAGGTAAATTTGGAATTTTAAAGTTTATGGGGTGCCAGTTGAAACTATGGAGGTGCAGGAAGAAGCTGCCCCCGTCAGGAGTCCCTTTGGGCCAGCCTGAGTTAGTGGGATGGGCCAGACACCCCTAGTATCCAGAAATCCACCCAATTTGCATCACATAAATGCAATGTCTGCAAGGAAGAGGAATGCGGAAAGAAGAGGCCCTTTCCATGTATACCCTTCCAGTATTTTGAAATGTGTGTTGCCTTGATGTGAGATCCCAGCCAACAATGATCTAAGTGATAGAGTCCTTGGTCAAGCTCGCCAAACCAATCATCCTCAGTTGTAAGTCCTGAATTGGACTTGCATTTTCAGCAAATAAAAATCTGCTATGTGCTTATTTTGCAAGCTGTGATATTGACACCACGTTAAAATAAAACTGTAGCTGGCACAATTAACCCATCCTCAGGAACAAATTGCTGAAATTTTCACATCACCAGCAGATCCAGCGTTAAAAACATCATCATTTGTCATTTTAATTGACATGGTAGGAATGCTATTGTATGGACAAAGATAAAAGAAAGACACACTTGCTCAGTCCAGTCAACATTATCTTTATCAGATAGACAAATGAGGACCTGGCTGGTATCTGTAGATGCAGCAACCCAAGGATATAAGCTGTGTCTCTTTGAACTGCTATAAACTTAGTTTACTAGATGTCCTTCATTTTAGACATGTATTAAAGGTCACAATAGGTGTCCGAAGTATAGATTGTTTGATTCTTATCCTATGAGTAGGTCAAGAGAAAGACCAAAAAGGTGCTGGAGGAAGTCAAGGGAGATCTTTGGCTAAATAATATTTTTGAAGCTTTAGTTATTAATCGGAGCAACTGTAGTGTGATATGTAGTCAATCTGTTACTTCCAGATATCTTATGTTCATTGAAATAATCTGTGCCTGGCAAAAAAGTTTGCTTGAAAGCATACATTTCTCGTCCAATTTCTGTAACTCTCACCAAATTTCCTTGATTGAATCTCTCTTAAAGTTCCCTCCACGCATCGTAGGCAAGATCAGCGTAAACTATAATTTCAAAAATTGAAGGTGATACAAATTCCAAGATCCAGGAGATTACCAAATTGTTGCATCTCTTCCAGAGGTCATAAATCTGATCAAACTTATCTAACATTTGAATGCTTCTGTCAACAAATTTGAGTTGGTTCTTCGGAATCAGCAAACATATAATTGAAGGAGCACAATTATTGTAATTTCCACCTGTTAGCGGAGGACAATCTAGAGTCTCTGCATAGTAGGATTTTCATTCTAATGAACAAAATTGGGACTGGTTGGTTTGACTAGGGTTTATAGCAATTGAATTGGAATTATTTTGGCTCGAGTTGTTGTTCAAACTCCTTTGATTGGTTCTTGGTATGGAAAAGTTGAATGCGGTGGCAACAAAGCTCAAGAGAAATCCAATTTAGAGAGAAGTTGAACTCAATTGATTTGTATCATTCTCATTATGGGGTTGAGTTAAGCCCCGTGTCCAATTTTTAAGATAGTATTAAAGCCTATCATAGATCTGTTATTGGACCACCTTCCTTTGCCACCTTCCAAGGTAGTAGCCGTAAGTGTGATGGGAATTTTGAAAGCCACCTTAATTGTAGTCACCCCTATTCTGCCGTAGGTTTGGCCTCTTCGGGATTGCCTTAATTGCAATCTCAAAAGAGGTGGATTAGTCCCGCATCAACTGGAGCAATGGACTTACTGTCCTAGAGACAGAAGTCCCTATAACACATACAATGCATCAATGCACTAGCCGTCCTAGAGACAAAAGTTTCCCACAGAGAGTATTCTCTGTCCTCAAACTACAAATAATTCTCCACTCCCGATTACACAAACTTCTGTAATTTATAACAATAAATAATGGGATTAGAATTCAGTTATGGTATCTATATAAAGAAGTTACATTTGGTATCAATAAATAAAGGGGTTATTATTTTTTAAAAAACCACTTTTGGTAACTATTTTTTATTGTATAACAGAAGAAATGTGGACACGGTGCAACAAGGCCCTATGTTTCCCCTAGTATATATATATACTCCAAATACATTATTTTCACAAATAACTGTCATCCAACATTTTCTAATATAAAACTTATTTTGTTCACATAATCCTAAAATTTCTAATAAACTACTGTTTTCTAATTTCCTGGGCCCTAAACTTGAGTAAAAAAATTAAGGAGGTATGAACTGCTTCGAAACCCAAAGGTTGTGCCGTGTAAAATCTTAGGAGCAAATTTGCTTACACAAAAGAGAAACTCGGGCAACAGGACGTGGAAGATTGTTCAACGATGAATTACACAATTGGGAACAAAGTTGATGAGCTTTTCTGCGAGTCTGATGATGAAAATAAGCTAAGCTTAGGTTTGACATTGTGTATATCGAGAGCTTTTAGTTGTCTTTTAGCTGTTCTTTGAACATGTTATGGACCTCATATTTTTTCCATCATCTGATTTGTTCCTTTTCAGTATACAACTTTGGTATCCTTAATCTGTTACTGTCTTGATCTTCTCTAAATTATTGGAGACCTTTTCTTGTAGTGAGGATAGTGTATGATAAAGACAGTGGCAGGTCTAGAGGCTTTGGATTTGTCATTTTTTCAAATGAAGATGATGCAAAATGTGCAAAGGAAGCAATGGATGGAAAGGTCAGACATAAAGAATACCATATATTATTTCCTGTTGAAATTCCTTCTGAAGGTGATGTTTTCTTTACAGGCACTGTTGGGGAGACCATTGAGGATAAATATTGCACTTGAGAAGGCCCGAGGTGTACCTGTTGTAGTTCCTCGACTTTCAGATATTGGACATTTGAACAGGCGCTAAATTTAATTTGCCTCACTAAATCCATGTAGGTAACATCATATCTATTGTTAGCTGATGACTACGAAATTTGTATTGATTATCGTGATTAGCAGTCAGCAGAAAATGAAATTTACAAGCAACTGGAAAAAATCAATTCCTTAAATCTGAGCAAAAGTAATGTGTTAAATTCAACTTATTTTACAGAAACATTTGCATATTTTTGTTAGAATCATGAGTGCTTTTTGAGAAATGAAAACGATTTAGCTAAGATAAGATAAAATTTATAAGGTTTAATTACGTTTAGTTTCTCAAATTTGGACTTGATTCTTTTAGTCTTTCAAATTGAAAGAAAAAACGTTTATTTGTCTCTTAAATTAAGTTAAATATAATTTTAGCTCCTAAACATTAACTTTGGTGGAAAAAAAACTTAAATTTTATTTTTTTTAATAATTTTGGGAGATTAATTTTAAAAAAAGAATTATAAAACTGAAATAAGAATATTCCTAAATTTTAAGGAATATAAAACATAATTACATATGCAAGTGGGTTTTTGAGTAAAGTTTTTTCTACTACTCTATCGTGAGTCCAAATTCTCTATTAAATATTTTGATACCATTCTCTACTAAACATTAAAAATACATTGATATTAGTACTTAAATTTTTTTAATATATTTTAAAACATTAAAAAGTGTCTATTTCAAAAGTATAGCAGATGGATGGTTTTCCACCGTTACCACTTTTCTACAACCCCTTTCTACAACTTACTCTCTCTCTCTCTTATTTTACATTTTTAAAGCAATAAAACCAAATTTTTCATTAAGGTAAAAGATTTGTTATATACTTTTTTAAATAACTTTTTTTCACAAAAGTTAATATTTTTTACTTTATTATTTGTTTCCTCTACATTAAAAAATTGTTAAAATAACTTTATTATTAGCTTCAAAGTTAAACAGAATGGTCCTCTGCGTGCTCTTCTTTACAAAGTTATGCTCCACTTTATAATTTGTATAGATTTTTAAATTATACAAATAAGCTAAATTTTCTCTACATCCTATAATTAAATAAAATAAATATTAAATGGCCAAACAAATTATATTAAAATTTAGAATTGTTTTCTTTATGCTTTAGCTTTAAGACCTTAGTACATTATATATGTGCAGAAGGAGTGTTACTTCCTCCCCCACCACCACAAGGTGTTCCTGCACCTCTTCATTCTTGTTTTGCCTTTTATAATATTTAATTTTTTGTGATTAAAAATTTTAACTTTATAATTTATACACTAAAACAGATGTATATGTCAAAGAACAGATATCAACATCTGCATATCTACATCTGTTCAAGCATAAAGATTACATATGTCACTATCTAGAAAAACTGTAACCACGAGCTCATAAAAGCTTTGGATCCCGAAATCACATTCCCAACATAGAAGAAGAAGAAGCTGAGAAGGGAAAAGTAGCAAAGCAGAGATTTTGATAACAAGGGAAAAAGCTTAAACTCAATCGTAACATAGAAGAAGAAAATAGGTAAGGATGGTGGAGGAGAAAGGTTCTCACAATGAAGGTGTGCAATGTAGATAGACGTCTGTTGGTATGTTTTCTAGTGAAGATGGTATTGTGGTGAAAGGAATGGAGCTTATAAGAAGAGAGGATTCTGTTATTGAAAAATAAAAAGAAAAAGAAAGAGAAGAGTTAGAAAGAGTATTTAATTGGTCTCTGGAAGTTGTAGATGTAATGAAAATAAAAGGAAACTTTGCATGATGTGGCTTGTTTATGGGAATGTCATGGAGAAAATAAAGAGCAGAATTGAGTTGTAGTGTGGTTTAGGAAAGAAGAGGAGTGAGTGGCTTGAGGAGTTATATTTGAACGAGAAAGAGAGAATTTTAGTGCGGATGGTTATGAACTAGAGTATGGTTTGGAGGGAGGTTGGAGATGAAGAAGTGGTGGTTGGGTTGGAGGTCACGGTTGGAATGGAAAAGAAAAATAAATAAAAATGAGAAGTAGAATGTTGGAACTTTGGAAAGAGGAATGGTATGTGAGGAAGGAAGGGGTTATGTGAGGGTGTGGGGTGTGGGGGGTACTGGTGCAGTAAAAAAGGGAATGGGAATAGGGTTTTAAATTAAAATAGGTAAAAGTAAAAAATAAATATTTGCATAAGGTTAGTTTTGAAAATAAGAAAAATTAGGGAGGTGTAGGGAGCATTGTGTAGTGGTGGAAGGAGTTATTGTGTAGTGGTGGAAGGAGTAACACTCCTGAAGAATATACATTATAATCAATGTTGTCAAAATTTGAATAAGATGTTTTCTTTTGTAGAGCTACATTATATAAGAACGAAATTATCATGCCTTCAAGATTTAGGGAGAAGAATTATGTCAATAGATTTTTTTATTACAAATTGAGTATTTAAACAAGGTATTTTTTTTTTATATCAAGAGACTTGTATAATAAAGATGGTTTTTTTTTTTATATAAAGAGACTTATATAATAAAGGTGTTTAAAATATTCGATATGGACAAATCACATTTTTTATGCACTTCATTGGTTGTGAGGCTCTTAGATGTTAATAAATGTCCTTTTAGGCCTCAAGAAAATAATGAAGAACTTTTTAGTCTAGAAGTACCATATCTTAGTGTTATAGAAACACTAATATATCTTGCTAATTATACTTGACCTAATATAGTATTTGTTATACATTTGTTAAACAATATATAGTTCTTCCCTTATAATAAGACATTGGATTGAACTAAAACATATACTTCATTACCTTAAGGATATTATGAATATAAGATTATTTTATCAAAATGATTCAAAATTATATCTAATGGGTTATGTAGATGCATGTTATTTATCATATCCACACAATGACTTATCAGAAACACGATATTTGTTCACATGTGGTGGCACAATGGTTTCATGGCGGTTTGTGAAACAAATCATAACAACAACATCGTCAAATCATACAAAAAGTTTTGCATTACATGAGTTAAGTTATGAATGTGTTTGGTTAAAGTCTATAATTCAATATGTGCAACATATTTGTGGTCTATCTTCAAAAAAAGAAATCAACGACCATATATGAAGACAATAGTACATTGTTCAATTGAAAGGGTGATATAGAGATCCAAAAGATTCGTTTTTATGAAAATCTAGCATATCTATTTACAAAGTTTTTGCCAAAGAAAACTTTTGAGCAATTGGTCCACAAGGTTGGACTCCATCGTCTTAGTGATATAAGTTTATATAAGAGGAAAAATATAATATGTGATGAACAATATTGCATTAAAAAATGAAGAATGATGTACTCTTTTTCCTTTATTAAATTTTTATCCCAAATGATTTTTCTTACTAATAAGATTTTAATGAGATATATTCTCCAATCAGTCACCCTAAGAAAATATTATCAATTCATTTATTACATTAATCATATGATCGATTAATTTGTTTCAATTAATCATATGATTGATTTAACTATTTGAATTAAAATCATCAAATAGTATCTTTAAATTATAAATAAAACTTTTTCTCTAATTAATAAAAATAAGTCTTCGTTATCTTTTATTCTCTTTTCTTCTCTATGTTAAAAAGCTTTATTTTATAACATGTTAGTTATTACATTATTAATAACTTTCTACAAAATACATTTTTGGTTTAATTGCTTCCTTTGTCCCTTAAAAAAGTTTCATTGTCATCCTCACGTGGTGTAAAAGTTTCATTGTCGTCCTCACGTGGTGTAAAAGTGTCAATTGAATCCAAAGATAGAAAAAATTTGTGTCAAAGTAGTCATTTTTCCTATATATCTGTGTCTTCCTTTCATACAATCAAGTACAGATATTCATTTTACCTTATCCAATTTAAGGCTTTTCATAACTCCAGAGAAGTGACATATGAAAGGAAGACACAGAAATATAGGAAAAATGACTACTTTGACACAAATTTTTTCTATGTTTGGATCCAATTGACACTTTTATACCACGTGAGGACGACAATGAAACTTTTTTAAAAATGAGGATGAATTTGACACAATTCAACCAAACTGGGGACAAAGGAAGCAATTAAACCTACATTTTTTTATCAATTTAACGGTTGAATTGTAACTATATATTATATTTACTTTTATATGCAAATTATAAGAAAAATAAATAATTATACATTGACTCACTTTATATAACGGTTATCAAATAATTTTGTATTGATTTAAAATTTTTAAATATATTTTAGTTGAAAGAAACTTTCAATTTAATTGTGAATTAAAACTTACTGAAAGTTGTAATAGTTGCTATAAATGGCATGTGATATTTCTCATGTTAGATAATCATCTTTTCAAATAATTATTTTTCTTAAAGCTAAGCTATAGAAACTGTTTAAAACAGGGTTGTGATTTACGTTCTTTGTGGTTCACGTTAAGCACAAAAATGAGTCAAGTTTGTGATTAATAATTAGTTAGGTGAGTGTTCTTTACTACAATTTATACAAAAATTGGTTATTTGTTGGGTTACACTTTAGACTAACACATGGGACACTCTATTTATCACATCTAATCTCATCAAAACCTAACAATTTAATAGGTTTGACATCTGGTTGAGAATAAAAAATTTGTTTAAAATACAAAAAATTATAACCATTAACACTTGAAAATTATAATTCAAATATTAAAAATTAATCACAATTCAAACGTCTCACCAAAAAATTACGTGCATGTAATTTTCGCTTCCGATGCTTCATGAAAAAAAGAGTTAACATGTTTCTATCTATCTTTTCTCTTTGCTCTGCCTTTCATGCTTAGAAATTGGATAGAAATAATCATTACAAAGCTCTATGATTGCACTAAAGCCACTCCCACAGATATTGTGTGATTGCGTGAAGGAAATTAAAAAGGAAACAAGTCAAAAGTTAAACAAATTATTGTGTGTGGTAAGTTTTTTTTTCTCTTTCTCTTTGAGATGAGAAATTGCGTAAAGCTAGCTCTAGCTTCACAGCGAAATGTTTAGCTGAGGAATAGCAGGTGATGTTTTCAATCAAACTCTTTTGTTGAGCATCTTACATCAAAGGGGCCACAGTATAAGTTGTATTAAATTATGAGATGAATTATAGAGAAAAATCAATAATTTATTAATTAGGAGAAGGTGGCACTGTATTTGGGAGGGTATTGTGGCATAATCAATTATTGCCTTTGATGCAAATTTCATTCTTTCTTCCCTCATCCAACCTATATTAATAAAGGAGCAATCACCCATTTAAACCTAAACAAAATTGCTTTTGAATGTTTGGCCAAAATAGTTTGTAAAATTAATATATTTTGAATAAAGTCATTTAGTTTGAGCTATTTCAAGTTTTAGTTGGAAAAAGTGTTTATTTTAAATATCAATTGACATAATATAGAATCGGTCTTATATCAAGTTTGAGTCGAATCAGATTATATCAGGCCAAGCTCATACATAATTTTATCATATAGAGAACGTAAGATAATTTAATTAATAGATAATGTAATTGGGTCTCATGTATAGCTTGAACATTTTGTATCAAAAGTTGCAAAAGAAAATATGTTGGCACGTCTTTATTCGAAATTTTATTTGTTTATCAAATTAAAATGGGTCACTGTTGGTATTTCGTAACTTTTAAGGGAATAATTCAAATTGTTGCACCATAGTTATGTGCTCGCAAATTAAATGCAAAAACGTTTTTTTATTGCTTTTATTGCATTTTGTTGAAACATTTGTGCGGGGAGTGCAACAATTTTATATTAGGAACCTTTTTTTCTATGTCTTTAATTTCAAGTTTTCTTTATCGTTGTTATTTTATTCACCTCAAATTGTATGTGACATTTATGCTTATGAGGTTGGTTTTGTTTGATAGTTTTTGTAATATGTTGAAAAACTTGTAACTCAAAGACACCATTTCTCTCTTCTACAAAAATAGAGAGAAGCTTAGAAATGATATAGAGAAGATGTGTAATGAGTTGAGGCATAATTTTATCACTTTTAGGATTTGGCCATGACCACACAAAATCCTTGCTTCAACCCTACCATGTTAACTACCAGTAGAAGCAGGCCTATGCACGAAAACCATAACCCTCAGAGTTCACACACAACATTCACATATGTAGGAAGTACTTGTGAGATATGTACGTGTGCTTTAAACTTGGACATATTGAATTCTGGCATAATCATAGTCTTTAAAAGAAAAATGACGGAAAAAAACATAAATACTAACTGTAACGTTATAGAATTTAAAAAACTGACAAGAGACAATGTGAAGACAAATTTGTAATCCACAAAACAAAAATTATGTTCGAAACAAAATAATTTTTATTAGAAAGTGGGTTTCAGCCTAACTCTACCCCACAAAACTGACTTGTAAGGTGAGATTTGCACCTCACTTATATATTATAATTTGGCCTTATCTTTAGTCAATGTGGGACTTCCAACACACTCCCTTCACATATATATAATTGTATTTCTTATCCTGTTAAAGAAAGGATAGGAATTGTATTTCTTATTCCATAATCAGGAGATAGTACAATTTACATATATATAATTGTTTGAAACAATATATAAACGAAATATAAATATAAAAATAGAATATAAATATATGAACATAAATGCACAGATATGAACGGAAAATAAATTAAATCCAATATCCCCCCTCAAGCTGCAGCATATATATCCTTAATGCTCAGCTTGGACAACAAAGATTGAAATTGTGTTGGATGCAAAGCTTTAGTATGAATGTCTGCAAGTTGTGCTGAAGTAGGAATGGATAGGAGCTTAATTACACCAGCTTGAACTTTATCTCTTATAAGATGAAAATCAATTTCAATATGCTTTGTCCTTTCATGCATGGTTGGATTCTGTGCAATTTGTATAGCAGATTAATTGTCACAAAACAGAGGAACTGGTTGTGGTAGAGGTTGTTTCAAATCATGGAGCAAACACAGAAGCCATTGAATTTCACATGTTGTGGAAGCTAAAGCTCTATATTCTTCTTCGGTTGATGATCTAGATATAGTACCTTGCTTCTTGGATTTCCAGTTGATTAATGATGCACCATAGAACACATTAAAACCACTCACAGACCTTCTAGTTTCAGGGCAAGCAACCCAATCAGAATCACTAAAAGCCTTGAGAGCATGTTCTGTGTTGGAGGGAAAGAATAATCATTGTCCTGCATTGTTCTTGATATATCTCAGGATTCTTATTGTTGTTGCATAGTGATCTTCCAAAGTATTGGAAAGAAATTGACTGTGAGTACTAACAGCGAAACATAAATCTGGTATTGTGTTGGTTAGATATAGTAACCTGCCAAGAAGTCTTCCATAGGCCTGCACATCTGAATAGGGTTTCCCATCTGTCTTGGAAAATTTTGTGCCTGGCTGTATGGGAGTAGAAACAGGTTGACACCTCAACAATCCTGCATCTTCTAGTAACTCTAGAGCATACTTCCTTTGTGACAAATTAATGCCCTGTTGAGATCTTGCAATTTCTAAGCCCAGAAAATACTTGAGTTGGCCTAAGTCTTTAATCTTGAACTTTGCATTCAATAGAGTCTTCACAGTTTGGATTTCCTAGATGTCATCACCTGCCAAAACTATATCATCTACATAAACAAGTAAGATATTAATATGAGCAGAATCACTTTTGACAAAAAGTGAATAATCTGATTTTGATTGTATGTAGCTCAAAGAGAGTAAAGTAGTTGTCAACTTGTAATTCCATTGTCTAGAGGCTTGCTTGAGTCCATATAAAGACTTCAACAACTTGCAAACTTGTCTTGGTTTTTCAGTTTTATAACCAAGAGGAAGAGACATGTATACTTCTTCATCTAGATCCCCATGTAAAAAGGCATTAGTTACATCTAGTTGATGTAAATACCAATGTTTGGAAGCTGCTAAAGCCATAATCAATCTTACTGTTGTGAGTTTGACAACGGGTGAAAAAGTCTCAAAGTAATATAAACCTTGTTGTTGTGTGTAGCCTTTGGCTACTAACCTTGCCTTGTATCGTTCAATACTCCCATCAACATGCCTCTTTATTTTGTATACCCATTTACATCCGATAGGTTACTTTCCATTAGGTAGATCAGTCAAAACCCAAGTTTTGGTATTTTCTAAAGCTGCAATTTCTTGATCCATGGCATTTCTCCAACAATCATGTTTGATGGCTTGGTTATAGGTTTTAGGTTCACTAACTTGGGAAAGATTAAGGACATATGATTTATGAAGAGATGATAATGCATCATATGATAGATATGAAGAGATAGGATATAAGGTACATGTGGATGACTGAGCGGCGGAAGAAGTAGATAACATGTTGCAATGATAGTCCTGCAGATAAGATGGTGTATGTTTTGGCCTGATTGATTTCCTTTGTGGAGTAGCAGTGACAGGTTCAACAGAAACAGGCTGAGAAGAGAAAATAACAGGGTCGGAAATAATAGAAGGAGGAGATGTAAGTGGTAAAGAGGGTTAATCAGTAGCTTCTGAAAAAAGAGGTGATGGAGGTGAAATAATTTTGGAAACAAAATCCAAGGAATTTTGTGTATCAATAGGTGAGTGCTTGTCACTAGTAAGAAAAGGAAATATATTTTCATAAAATACTACATTCCTTGATAGAAAATTTTCTCTAGAGTTGAAATCTAACAAAAGGTAGCCTTTCACTCCTGTTTTAAAACCCAGTAAAACACATTTTCTTGCACGAGGTTGAAATTTTGTTCTATGAGTTTGAAGAGTTGAAGCATAGTAAAGTGAGCCAAAAACTCATAAGTAAGTAATGTCAGGTTTAACATTGTGTAACAACTGAGATGGAGAAAAATGTCAAAACTTTGGAAGGTAAAATATTAATGAGTTGCACAACATAACGAACAACAAAAGACCAAAAAATTATGGGGAAATGGGATTGAAACATTAAAGATCTAGCAACATTGAGAATGTGTTGATGTTTTCTATCAACGACTCCATTTTATTGAGGTGTTTCAACACATGATAATTGATGTTGCATCCCTTTTTGTCTATAAAAATCTGTCATTGCAAACTCATTACCATTATCTGATCTAACAGCTTTTACATCAATGCCAAATTGTGTTTTTATATAAGAAACAAAGCCAATAAGTTGTGATATTGTATCTGATTTACTTGCCACTAATTTAATCCATGTGTATCTAGACATATCATCCACTATAGTTAAGAAATATTTGAAACCATCAACAAAAGAAGTACTATAGGGCTCCCAAATATCAACATGAATTAAATCAAAAGGAGCTTTTGAAACAGTAGTACTTAATTGAAAAGGCAATTTTCTTTGCTTAGAATAATGACAAGCATCACAATGAGTGTATTTTGTATTGGGTAAAGTGGCATACATGTTGTGTAATTTGGTATAACAAGAAAAAGAAGGATGCCCTAGTCTATAGTGCCAAATATCTATAGAGTTGTGTCTTATTGTAGAACAAGCAATAAAATTCTCCAAAGTAATAGTAGCTGGTGAACCAAGGGGTGTGGGTGCAGGAACTATCATGACATACAAGCCATATCTTTCTTCAGCTTTCCCAATCATCTGCAGGGTTGACTTGTTATGTATTTCACAGGAAAATTCAGAAATGTTAAGTTTACAAGATAGAGATTTAGTTAACTTTGTGACCGAAATAAGATTGACAGAAAAATTAGGAATAAACAAGACATTATGTAAAGTAAGGTGTGGGCTAAGTGAAACTGTGCCAGAAAAATGAGCAAATGAAGAGTTCTTGTTGGGTAGTGATACTGTAATTGGTGAGATTCTATGATAAGAAATAAAATGAGACAAAGAATTGGATATATGATCAGTAGCACCTGTGTCTAGAATCCATTGGGAATAAATATTACCTTGAGCTTGAGAAGAAGTGGAAGCATTATGAGAGCTCACTAGATTGGTAGAATGTGGGATTGTGGGATTAGATTGAGGAAGAAGTGCCAATAGACCATTAATTTGCTCTTGAGAAAGTCCCAGAGTTGAGGAATGTGACTGTGCCGGAGAATTATTATAAGAAGGAACTATTGTAGAAGAATCTGTTGTAACATTGTGGACTCTTTTGGATTCGAGATCAGGTGGTAATCCATGTATTAGAAAGCAAGTATCAATGGTGTGGTTTATCCTGCCACAATGAGTGCATTGTCGAGGTGCACCAAACCTTCCCCCTAAGGAACGAGCCTGAGAACCTTGATAAAGAGCCTAAGAACCTTGATATGAAGATCTTCCCCAGCCATAATCATTGGCAGGAGAGGGTTTACCTCTGCCATTGAAGGTAGAAAAAGAAGGTTTAGATTGAGAAACTTGTGACGCCATGACTGGAGGTTGAGAAAGAATTCCTGATTGTAATTGTCGCTCATGTTGAATTATCATCGAAAAAATTTTGGGTAAAGAAGACAAGGGATCCATGAGAAGGATCTGAGAGCGAACAACAGAGTAATTATCATTCAAGCCTCTAAGAAAACAAAGAACACAATCATTTTTTCACGATATTCCTTCATTGTCTTAGAAACAACACAACAAGAAGCATAAGATTGACATTCAGGAATAGGACGAAAATTGCAAAGTTCATCCCAGAGAATCTTCATTTTAGTGTAATGTGCAGTAACACTTAGATCAGATTGATGCATTGAATAAAGATCTTGATACAATTGTGAAATTCGAACATAATCACCTTGGGAGAAACGATCTTTGAGATTCTTCCATGCTGCAGCGGCAGAGTCAATCCAGATAATACTTGTAGCAATCTCATGAGAAATAGAATGATTGATCCAAGATAAAACTAGATTATTGCAACGCTTCCATGCTAGAACCATGGGATCTGTATCAGTTGGACAAGGAATGGAACCATCAACAAAGCCAAATTTATTCTTCATTTGTAGTGCCATGGACATCGAGCGAGCCCATCCATGATAATTGTAACCTTTAAGAATCGGGGAAACAAGCACCAGTGAAGGATTCTCGTTAGGGTGAATGTAATAGTCGTGTGTTGTATCTTGCAAAGATGCGAGAATAACATAGGGAGTAGCCATAGAAGGAGAAGAAAAAGGCAAAAAAGCCAAGAACGAAAGGTAGAAGATGAAGATCTGGGCAGGAAAAGAATTGGTTGCGGAAGAACGTGATAAAGAAATAATTTTCTTCCGATACCATATTAGAAAGTGGGTTTCACCCTAACTCAACCCCACAAAACCGGCTTGTAAGGTGATGTTTGCACCTCACTTATATATTATAATTTGACCTTATTTCTAGTCGATGTGGGACTTCCAACAATTTTACTCTCTGTATTTCTCCCTTAGATATTAATGACTAAGACACATTTTCGAAAATGTCATTCAAAACTTTGGTTATGACAACGATTATTGCCTCAACTTTTTTCGAGGGTATTATACGTTTTCAAGTATGATTAATGAGGGTATTTCATTTCTATAAACTACTAATACATAATTTTATCATATGGAGGATGTAAGGATAATTCAACTAATAGAAAATGTAATTGGGTCTCATGTGTAGCTTGAACATGTTGTATCAAAAGTGGCAAAAGAAGCTAGGTTGATACGCTTTTGTTCGACACGTTATTTGTTTGTCAAATTAAAACGAGTCACTCTTAGTATTTCGTAACTTTTAAAGGAATAATTCAAATTGTTACATCATAATTATGTGCTCGCAAATTATATGCAAAACATTTTTTATTGTTTCTATTGCATTTTGTTGAGACATTTGTGCGAGGAGTGCAATAATTTTATATTAGGAACCCTTTTTCCTATGTCTTTAATTTCAAGTTTTCTTTATCGTTGTTATTTTATTCACCTCAAATTATGTGACATTTATGATGATGATATTGGTTTTGTTTGACAGCTTTTGTAATATGTTGAAAAACTCATCATTTCTGTCTTTTACAAAAGCAGAGAGAAGCTTAGGAATCATATAGAGAAGATGCGTAATGAGTTGAGACATAATTTTTATCACTTGTAGGATCTTGTCATAAATCATTTCTTCAACTCTACTATGTTAACTCCAGTAGAATTAGACCCAAAGACATCCACATGCATGAAAATCATAACCCTCAAAGTTTACACACAACATCAACATATGTAGGAAGTACTTGTGAATTTTGTATGTCTACTTTAAAGTTGGACAAATTGAATTCTTATATAATCTTCGTCTTAAAAAGATAAATGACGAAAACAATATAAATATCAACTATAACGTTATAAAATTTATGAAACTCACAAGAGACAATGTGATGGCAAATTTTTAATCCTCAAAACAAAGATTATGTTGGAAACAAAAGAATTTTATTCTCTACATTTCTCCTTTATATATCAATGATTGAGACACATTTTCGAAAATGTCATTTAAAACTTTGGTTATGACAAATGTTATAACCTCAACTTTTTTTTCAAAAGATGCACTAAAACTCGAATCAGTCAGACTCTAGGGATGGTCGAACGGTCATAAACCTTTAAACATATCATCAATAATCAAGTTTACAGGTAAAGTATTTTTGCGAAACAAAAGTATCTTTGATAGAAACATTTTCACACGGGAGACAAAATATTAAGGACTTAGAATTTTATAACGAGACTAAAACCCAGATTAAAAGACTTAAAAAAAAAGTGTAAATGAATGTATTGTGATGAAATCCACCCTAAACAATTTGTTTAATTTATAAGATAGTCAAAAACTAACTATGAAAACTGTCTTTTAAAAAATACGGGCATACGTGTTTAATAAAATAAAGTGTTTTTTTTTCAATCGTAACTAAATATAGATAATTTCTGTTTGTATAAGAATTACTTACTTTTTATTACTTTTCTAAGGAAGCACTTTGTTTTTAAGATTAAATAACCTCGTCGATTATCCCAAAATTAAGAGTTGCATATTTAAATAAAAGAATTTGAGCCTTTGGAATTGAAGAGGCGGTTTCCAACATACATGTTATCCTGTAGAACTTGCACCAAATAAAGTCCAAAAGATGGAGATGGTTGAAAATGGTTCATAAAAACTTGCAGCAACACCAATTATTCCAAATAAAGTTATAAGGGTTCAACTAACTGAAATAGATTCCTTGCGAATTGCATTAGAATACATCTTCAAGTGTTTTGTTTTTTTGGAAGATTAAAGGTTCCAATACAACTCCACAACATTATCAAGAATCTGACAAAATTCCAGAACTTGCAAAACATATTCAGATAATGTAATCCCGACTATTAATTTTTTATAAAAATAAATTGCACTAAACAATAACTTATGAGATGAATAGTCCATAAACTGGGAGTTTTTAAATAGGATTGTCGATAGCTGGTAAAATAAGTTAAGAAAAATAATTGTTGGTGCATATAGAAACAAAATCTATTAAAATCTTGAAACTGACTCTGAAAAATGAGGAGACAAAGTAATTATTGAGTTCCATTTCTTTATCAAATTGTAGGTCTGTCTTACGAAAAAAACAAAAAAGGAGAGTGGGTGATGACAAAGCATCTCTTTTCCCCCTCGAAGAATCCAATTAATGCAATTTTAATATTCTTAAATTTCTGCAAAAAGTTTAACAGTGTTCCAAGTAATAATGGTTTGGATCCAAGATCACACATATACATTAAAAAGCCACACGTAATCATCATTCATCATTGCAATTTTCAGAAAGTAATAAAAATATGATCATCACTGTACGTCACATGTCTTGTTGCAGTGAAATATTTAACTAAAATTTCAAGCCTACAAATTTATTCCAGATAACTATTTATTTGATCTTATACGTATGCACCAGGTATTATTCATCTATCTCGAGTCTGGCTCAATTCGTTGAGCAATGCATATAAATTGTTATAAATTCTTTGTTATGGAAGATTTTTTTAAATGTTGTTACAACATAAAACAGAATTTGCATTCTTAAATTAAACTATTTTCAATGCTGTCAAAAAGAATAAATTATTTTCAATATAAAATTATTTTAGTTAAAAGTATATATGTTTGAAAATTCACTCATCACCTTTCGTTAAATGACAATTTTTTTTTGACAAAGCAGTTTAAATAATAATAATTACATTTTAACAATCCTGATCTTATAAGTTTTTTTTATAATTATATGTAATATTAAAAATATTATTATTTTTCATTCCTTTAAGAAAAATTTAAACTAATGTAAAATAATTTTATTGATAATATATATATTAATACATTTTTCATTAATTATTCTTTAAGTATTAAATTTATAATTGTGAAATAAAAAGGAATAAATAGTTTATTTTTAATAATATTTTATAAATTAAAAATATTTTTTAAAATGAATATACAGATTATTTTTCATAGGATATAAAAATAGTAAAAATTTATATATAATTATGTTATCGTAAAAAAAGGGTATTATTAAAGCAAAGCAAAAAGAAAATGTTATAATAAATTATGATAATTAATCTAAATGAATCCCAAAAGACATATATTGATTATAAAGAAAATTGTGAAAATGAGAGTAGAAAAATTGATTAAAGAATCTCTTATAATTTGTAATTTTGTGGTAACTTTTAGCCTTTAATATGTCATCTATTACTTTTATGAAACACAGGTTTTAAATTTGGAGTGATTTGGATTGAGCGATGATATGTTTTGGAAACACGTCATGTGACACGCTGTTTAAAATGGAATAATTGGCGTTTGAAATGAAAGATCTGATATGGGATGAATTAGATAGGTTTGGTTGATTATTGAAACACACTTGACTAGGAAGATATTGAATGTTGGATGGGAAGACCCAGTCAAACGCCAAACACTTTACCAAAAAATATAGCCAATTCATTTTTCGATACTAATTATTCTATCAATCATTCTCATTTATGCTCTTATGCTCACAAATACTCTTTTCTCAAAAAATCTTTTTACTACCTATCTTAAAAGTAAACTATTTAATATATATATATATATATATATATATATATATATATATATATATATATATATATATATATATATATATATATATATATATTCTATTGAAACAGAGAAACGGGATACAGAAAGAGAGCAAAAAACAGCAACAGTGAGATATGAATGAATGATATATTGTAACGTTTAAAAGCAAAGCTTATATACAAGGTTTAGTTACTGATAATACAGTAACAGAAAGTAACAGAAAAAAACGAGTTTAATATTGTTTGAATTACACCACAATACTCTTCCTTAATTCAAACTTCATTCAGAGAAACAACACCAATTCTTCTTTTCAGAAAATCAAATCTTTCACCAGTCAAAGCTTTAGTAAACACGTCTGCCAACTGCTCCTCAGTTTTGCAATGTGAGAGCTCAATTCTCTCTTTATTCACCATGTCTCGTAAGAAGTGGTACTTCACTTCTATATGTTTGCTTCTCCCATGCTTTACAGGATTATTTGCCAGATTGATGGCAGAGGTATTGTCCATCATTAATTTCACAGCATTCTCCCTCGTAACCTTCAGTTCTGACAGTAGTTCTTTAAGCCAAATACCTTGGCAAGCTCCATAACATCCTGCTATATATTCAGCCTCGCAACTGGACAGTGCAACTATGGACTGCTTCTTTGAACACCACGAGATAGGTGCATCGTTCAGGAAGAAGATGTATCCTGAAGTGCTCTTCCTTTCTACCAAATCTCCTCCATAATCCGAGTCACAAAAACCTATCAACTCCAGCTCACGTTTCTTTCTTCCATAAGGAAATAAGATTCCAGTATTCAAAGTGCCCTTTATGTATCTGATTATGCGTTTCACAGCGAGTAAATGACTTCTCCTGGGCTGATTCATGAATCTGCTCATTATACCAACACAGAATGCTAGATCAGGTCTGCTATTGCACAAAAATCTCAGTGATCCAATCATTCGTTTATACACCGTTTCATTTACTGTTTCCTCTGCATCATCATTCATCAACTTGACATTTACCTCCAATGGACTTTTCACAGCGTTGCACTGATTCATTTTAAATCTCTCAAGCAGATCTTTCACATACTTACGCTGATGCATAATCATCCCAGCCTCGGTATGCACGAATTCCATTCCAAGAAAATAACTGAGTTTGCCGAGATCTGTCATCTCAAACTCAGTCTGCATCTTCTTCTTAAAATCTTCAATATCTTCTATATTTGAACCTGTTATCAAAAGATCATCTACATACAAACAGATGATTACCAATTCTCCACCCGAGGCTTTAACATATACTCCATGTTCAACAATACACTTGTTGAAGCCGAGATCAAGCAAATACGAATCAATCCTTTTATTCCAGGCCCTGGGTGCCTGTCTTAGACCATATAGAGCTTTGTGCAGTCTATACACTGATAGGTAAATAAAATGTAGTTGCATTAGTAGTTTAGTTTAGGCCATTTGCATGCATAATTATATTAATTGAATCATTTTATTAAGCATTATAGTTGTTTCGGATCATACAGTTGGATTTTGTGTTTTTTCTTGTTAATAGGTGTTTTGTGAGATTTAAAATCACAAATCAGAAAGAATAAGTGCTTAAGATGTCAAGGTGAAACCAGAGAGCATCACAACTGAACTATGGTTTTTTTACTCAACCTGTGGATTTGCTTCAGGAGATGTAAACTCAAAACCAGAGAGCATCATAACTGAGTTGCGGTTTTTTCGACAACCTGTGGATTTAACTAAAGTGTGCAGAATGGAAACCAGAGAAGTTAACACCCAGATTGTGGATTTTTCCATGCACTGTGGAAACGGTCAGAACAACAACCTCTGATATTACGTGGAATTAAAGATTAAAGAAAAACCAAAAAGAGACAGTTACTGAGAGAAGTAACGGACCAATTCCACTTCTTTGGAGGGTGAACGCACAACGCACGTAGGGGGAATATATTGCCACAAATTTTGGAGACGAAAGGGGACACGGACAATCAGAGGATCCAGGACGCAAAAGTTTTCTTCTTCTTCTCCTTGGGGTTTTTGGTGATTTTTATTTTCCAGTATGCAGAACTAATTTCCTTTTTGTTAGAGGATTGATAGAGTACTTTTGATTATACTTTCTGAACCTTTTCAATTGATGTTGTTTAATTTTAATTATCCTTGTGTTCTATTTATGTTTTGAATGTCTTTCTCTATGAGCAATTTCACTATTGGGAAATTGGGAATTGCTTGCGATTGTAAATAGAGCAGATTAGAAATTGTCACAATTGGGAAATTGGGCATAGCTAATTAGTTTGCAATTGAGATGATAATTGTTCTTCATAACTTCATTAAATTTGATAACTGGCCTAAGGGATTGGGGGTTAGAATTTGATGAACAGGTTTGCCTATCTAAGGAATTAGGGGTAAACAAGCTCTTAATAAACTCAATTAGATAATTATAATTTGCACATCAGTTGGGAAGGGTTAAGAATTTATATGAAAGCGTACAAAAATTCAATTCTCTAACATTGTTTATTTTAATTAAATTTTGTCATTTGTTTATGTTCACTATTTTACTTGAATTTTGGTTGCTCAAAATTATATGAATTAG
Organism: Vigna umbellata; assembly: GCF_029865625.1. NCBI lineage: Eukaryota > Viridiplantae > Streptophyta > Magnoliopsida > Fabales > Fabaceae > Vigna > Vigna umbellata. The sequence goes on along the minus strand of NC_142165.1, from coordinate 88,423,771 downwards.
TAATCTAGTACTCAACTATTTCAATCTCAGAGGACGATATTTTATTACTACAATAACAATTGGTACACTTGCCAAATTGTTAACAAGTTTTTGGCGCCGTTGCCGGGGATTGATTACTGTTGATATTAGTGATCTAATTGGCTTAAGATTTGAGTTGTAGATTTTAGGGAATTTTTATTTTTATTTTTGATTTTTTTTTCTCACGTAATTTCTATTGGAGTATTGTTTTTTTTAGTTGTTTATGCGAGGTACTGTTGCCCCAGAAGAATTGCTTTTCGATTCAGAAATTGAACGCACTGCTAGAAAAAATAGAAGTAGTGCAAGAAGAAGAAAGAGAGAAAGAAGACAAGAACAAAGATTAATTGAACAAGAAAAGGAGGCATTAACAATGGCAGACCAACAACCTGTTAGAAAGACCCTTCGTGACTATTCAATGCCAAATCCTAATAGTTATCAAGGGAGCATTGTGAGACCTCCTATTCAAGCTAACAATTTTGAAATCAAGCCTGCGTTGTTGCAAGTCATTCAACAAAATCAATTTGGAGGTGCAAATTCAGAAGATCCTAATTCTCACTTGGAGAATTTTCTGGCAATATGTGATACCTTGAAAATTAATGGAGTTTCAGATGATGCAATTCGTTTAAGGTTGTTTCCCTTCTCACTACGGGATAAGGCAAAAAGCTGGCTTCAATCACAACCTCAAGGGAGTATTTCTACATGGGAGGATATGGCTACAAAATTTGTAACTAAACACTTTCCTCCTTCCAAGTCAGCTAAAATGAGAAACGAGATTACTACTTTTGTGCAACAGGACACTGAATCTTTATATGAGGCATGGGAAAGATACAAGGAGCTAATTAGGAAGTGTCCACATCATGCCCTACCAGATTGGTTACAGGTGCAGATATTTTATAATGGTCTTTCATCCTCTTTTAAAGCAATTTTGGATGCAGCAAGTGGAGGATCATTCAATCTCAAAACACCAGAAGAAGCTTTGGAGACTCTTGAGTTAATGGCAAACAACACAGTGAATATGCAGTTTGATCGTCAAAATAGAAAAGCTGGAGTGTTGGAGGTTAATACTTTGGATGCTATCCTAGCCCAGAACAAGTTGTTAACACAACAAATCACTGATTTGACTCAGAAGTTGGGAAATATGCATGCAAATAATGTTAATACAATATCTTCAGTGTGTGACTTTTGTGGAGGAATGCATCAGAATGGTGAATGTCAGGCCACTCAACAAGAGGCACAAGTGAATGTAGTGGGACAACAACCAAATCAGTTTTCTACCAACCTTAATGCAAATTGGAGGCACCAACAAACCAGACCTTGGAACAATCCAATCCAATCTAATCAACCAAAGCCTCCATATCAGTATCAAACACAACCTAGCAATCAAGGAAACAAGATGTCTACGTTGGAAAATGCATTAGAGAAGCTAACTATGCAAACTTCTACCTTTGTGGAGCAGACCTCTAATTTCATGAATGAAACAAGGACTAATTTCAAGAACCAGGAGGCTTCAATCAGGAATTTGGAGAATCAAATTGGTCAACTTTCAAGACAACTCTCAGAGAGATCTCCTGGAACATTTCCTAGTGACACAATACCAAATCCAAGGGAACAATGCAAGGCAATTCAATTGAGGAGTGGAAGAGTGTTAGAGAATGAAAAAAGGAGTGAGATGGAGTGAGAGAAAAAGAAAAGAGTTGATGAAATAGTAGAAGAGAGTGCTGAAAAAGAAATTGAGAGAAAATGTGAGGAGAAGGAAGAGGGAGAAAAAAATCAAGAGAGTGAGAAAAAGATGCGTGAGTATGTCCCTACAATTCCATTCCCTCACAGGTTGAAGAAGCAAGAACAAGCGAAGCAATTTGCAAGATTTCTTGATGTCTTTAAGAAGCTCCACATTAATATTCCTTTTGCTGAAGCATTGGAGCAAATGCCAAGTTATGCTAAATTCATGAAAGATTTGTTGTCAAAGAAAAGGAAGCTTCAAGAAGATGAAACAATTATGCTCACAGAGGAGTGCAGTGCAATAATTCAACAAAAATTACCTCCTAAGTTGAAGGATCCAGGAAGCTTTGTAATTCCATGTGAGATTGGAAATATAACAGTGGGTAAGGCATTGTGTGACCTTGGAGCAAGTATCAATTTGATGCCTTTGTCCATTTTTAAAAGGCTAGGTATTGGAGAAGTGAAGCCTACTATGATAACTCTACAATTGGCAGACCGTTCAATGACTTATCCTTATGGAATTGTGGAAGATGTCTTAGTGAAGGTGGATAAATTTATTTTTCCAGCTGATTTTGTGGTTCTTGATATGGAGGAAGATTCTAAAGTCCCAATTATATTGGGAAGACCATTTTTAGCCACAGGAAGAGCAATGATAGATGTAGAACAAGGTGAATTAATGTTAAGAGTAGCGGATGAAAAAGTAACATTTTCTATAAATGAAGCAGTGAAGCATAAATTAGACAAAGAAGACTGTTTCAGGGCTGAAACAATTGACTCTCTTGTGTTGGAAGAGATACACTGTCATGTGAGGAAGAATCCATTAGAGAGAGCTCTATTGTCAGGAATGGAAGCAAAGGACTTGAATAAAAAATTGACTGATGAAGAGGTGGTGAAGTGTGCTCATCAATTAGAAGTTCTCAAGCCAATATTCAATCCCAAGAGAGGAATAGAAGATCTACACAAGAGTGAGGACGGAGGAAAAGAGACATCCAAGATAGAATTGAAACAACTTCCCTCTCACCTTAAATACATGTTCTTGGATGAGCAAAAGCTAAATCCCATAATTATGAGCAGTGAACTTACTACCACTGAGGAAGATAAACTTTTAAGGGTTTTAAGAGAGCATAAATCTGCAATAGGTTGGAAAATTGAAGATTTGCAAGGCATTAGTCCTACTATGTGTATGCATAAAATTTATTTGGAAGAGGACTTTAAACCTGTACGTCAACCACAACGAAGACTAAACCCTACTATGAAGGAAGTGGTAAGGAAAGAGGTAATTAAACTTTTGGATGCGGGCATTATCTATCCAATCTCTGATAGTGAGTGGGTGAGTCCTGTTCAAGTAGTACCCAAGAAAGGAGGGATGACAGTAATGACAAATGAAAATAATGAACTCATTCCTACAAGAAAAGTCACAGGGTGGCGGGTATGTATTGACTATAGAAGATTGAATCAAGCCACAAGAAAGGACCATTTTCCACTTCCTTTTATAGATCAAATGCTAGAAAAATTGGCAGGACATGCATATTATTGTTTTTTAGATGGTTATTCTGGTTACAATCAAATAGCAGTAGCTCCTGAAGATCAAGAGAAGACAGCATTTACATGTCCTTATGGAGTGTTTGCCTACAGGAGGATGCCATTCGGTCTTTGCAATGCACCTGCAACTTTTCAAAGGTGTATGTTTTCCATTTTTTCTGATTTGATTGAAAATTGCATTGAGATATTCATGGATGATTTTTCTATTTTTGGTTCTTCATTTGACTCTTGCTTATCTAATTTAACCTTAGTATTACAAAGATGCCAAGAAACTAATTTAGTGTTAAATTGGGAAAAATGTCATTTTATGGTGAAAGAAGGTATTTGTCTTGGTCATCACATTTCTTCTAAAGGTATTGAGATAGATAGAGCAAAAGTAGAAGTAATTGAACAATTACCTCCTCCAGTGAATGTAAAAGGAGTAAGAAGTTTTTTAGGTCATGCAGGTTTTTATAGGCGGTTTATTAAAGATTTTTCCAAGATAGTAAAACCGATGACTAATCTTCTTGAAAAAGAAGCCCCTTTTGTGTTTGATGAGGCATGTATGCAAGCATTTTTAACCATAAAGAAACAACTTATTTCTGCTCCTATAATTATAGCCCCTAATTGGTCTTTACCATTTGAAATGATGTGTGATGCTAGTGATTATGCTGTGGGTGCTGTATTAGGACAAAGAAAAGAAAAAGTGTTTCACGTTATATATTATGCTAGTCGTGTTTTGAATGAAGCTCAAAAGAATTATGCCACGACTGAAAAAGAATTGCTTGCAGTAGTGTTTGCTTTCGATAAATTTAGATCTTATCTTGTTGGGTCTAAGGTTATTGTTTACACTGATCATGCTGCTTTGAGATATCTGTTTGCTAAGCAGGATGCCAAGCCACGATTAATTCGATGGATTCTCTTATTACAAGAGTTTGACTTAGAAATCCGAGATAAGCAAGGTAAGCAAAATTGTGTTGCAGATCACTTGTCAAGATTGAAATTTAATGACATGAACCAGGATATGCGGCCTATTTCAGAGGAATTTCCAGATGAGAAATTATTAGCTATTACTTCCTTGCCATGGTTTGCAGATTTTGCCAATTTTAAAGCAGGTGGTATAATTCCTCATGGTCTTACTTTTCAGCAAAGAAAAAAATTCCTGCATGATGCTAAATCTTATTTTTGGGATGATCCTTTGTTGTTTAAAAGATGTGGTGATGGTATCATTAGGAGATGTGTCCCTGAAAATGAATTTGAGAATATTCTTTGGCATTGTCATGGGTCAGATTATGGGGGACATTTTAGTGTTGAAAAAACAGCTTCTAAAGTCTTACAAAGTGGATTTTATTGGCCTACCCTCTTTAAAGATGCTTATAACTTTATTAAACATTGTGATAGATGCCAAAGAGTAGGAAATATTTCAAAAAGAAATGAGATGCCCTTAAACAATATACTTGAAGTAGAAATTTTTGATGTTTGGGGTATAGATTTTATGGGACCTTTTCCTCTTTCTTTCTCAAACCAATACATATTAGTAGCTGTGGATTATGTGTCTAAATGGGTAGAAGCTATTGCTTTACCAAGAAATGATGCTAAGGTAGTGGTTTCTTTCATCAAGAAATATATTTTTTCTAGATTTGGGGTACCTAGAGCAATCATTAGTGATGGAGGTTTACATTTTCATAATAAAACATTTGCATCACTTTTGGGAAAATATGGAGTTAGACACAAGATAGCTACCCCGTACCATCCCCAAACCAGTGGACAAGTGGAAATTTCTAATAGGGAGTTGAAGCGAATTTTAGAAAAAGTTGTGAGCTCATCTAGAAAAGATTGGTCTAAAAAATTAGATGATGTACTGTGGGCTTATCGTACAGCTTTTAAAACTCCTATTGGGATGTCACCATATCAATTGGTGTATGGAAAATCATGTCATTTACCAGTTGAATTAGAGCATAAAGCATTTTGGGCTATTAAATTGCTGAATTTTAATTTAACGAATGCAGGTGAGAAAAGGCTTTTGCAATTAGATGAATTAGAGGAATTTAGATTACAAGCTTATGAAAATGCTAGAATTTATAAGGAAAGAACAAAAAAATGGCATGATAAAAAACTGTTGCTTAGAGAGTTTGCCCCAGGACAACATGTATTATTATATAATTCTAGGCTTAAATTGTTCCCAGGCAAATTAAAATCTAGGTGGTCCGGTCCTTTTGTTATAAAAAAAGTTTTTCCCTTTGGTACAATTGAAATTTCGGACATTAATTCAGAAAGAACTTTTAGAGTAAATGGTCAAAGATTAAAATTGTATTTAGGAGGTGATATTGAAAAATATAGAACCAGTGTCTCACTTAGATCACCACTCTAAAAAAAAAAAAAAAAAAAAAATTTTAAAAAAAAAAAAAAAAAAAAAATTCGAAAAAAAAATTATTATAAAAAAAAAAAAAAAAAAAGTTAAATTTAAAATGCAACAAAGGGGAAATCTGGTGCAGTTTCTATATTACTCTACATTTTCAGGTTTTGCCTTGCTCTTCACCACTGGTAGCCAATTCCTATAACGGCAACCCTAGGTCACAAATTTCGCACACCAGCAAAATGAACCGTAGCCGCCGTCAATCATCACGTAAGCCTACACAGAGCAACATACTTTCCAATGGGCAACCACCTCCGACACGACGTCAACGCCGTAATGTTGTTCCACCATCATCTGCCTCGACGCAACAACTACCTTCAATCATACCAGAAGTTGAACCAAGTTCAAGCAGACAAGCACATTCTTCACCTGATAACAACTCTGTTGGTATTGTTTTTCAAAATGAAGAACAAAGGCTAAGGTATGATACATTGATTAAGAGAGTTATTGTGCCTACACGGTATTTAGATGAAAACACATTGCGGACATTAGGTATGTGGGAGGAAGTCTTTGGGATGATTAATAAACTGGGTTGGAGTTCTTTTGTTGCTCTCAAGTATCCTGCTTATGAGAAAATTACATTTGAATTTCTGAGTTCTGTGAAGACTGAAATTTTGCAGGGAAAGAATTGTACAGAGGGGTTAATTGCATTCAGATTGCATAACACTGATTATAATTTTACTCTCGCTGAATTTAATGCAATTTTTGGATTTCCCTGTGGAGGTAAAAGGAATTACCCTAGAGAATTTGATGCTCATTCATTTTGGTATAAATTGTCTTTATCTCGTGCTTTTGCTTCATCTGACTCTAAAGAATCTCATATACATAACCCCTGTTTTCGATATGCTCATCGCCTCATGGCTCATACTCTTTTTGCTCGGGGTGATAGCACTTCTGCAGTCAGAAAATCTGAATTATTATTTTTGTGGGGTATGGTGAATGATGTCCAATTAGATTCAGGGGCTTGGCTGGCACGACAGTTTACAAAGGTAGGAAGGGCTTCCTCTGGACAAATAGCAATTGGAGGGTTAATCACTATTATTGCTTTGCATCTCAACATTCCCTTGGAAGATGATACACCAATACTAGGAACTTCTAGACTTGATCTAGAAATGTTGGTGAATAATGAAATGTTGGTAAAGAGGGATGATCGTTATTACTTGGTAATGAGTGACTTGGTAGGCATACCACCTCAACCTCTTCCTAATCCTGAGTTCACTGCTGTGCATGGGAAAGACAGGTGGATTTTTGTTGAATCTGATGCTCAATGTCCTTCTCCTCACGCTCCTACCTCTGCTCGGATTCCTTCTGCTTCTACCACATCTTCTATGGACACACTTGCTCATCTTCAGCAGTCTATTACTGAACTACAAACTCAACAACTCAATCATTATGCAGAGTTTGTCCAGTTTCGAGAAGCCCAATTTCAACATCAGTACGATGTTCACAATCTCTTGCACGAAATTCTAGCTTCTCTTCGTTCTCGACTCTAGTCATCTGGTGAGTTCTAGCCTTTCCCATCAATCTTATTACATTGCGGACAATGTTAATTTTTAGGTGGGGGGTGTTCATTTGCATTTGCATATATCATTTTATGTTATTTTGTCTAGGGCATTATCATATATCATATATCATATATTATCTTACGTTACTTTTTGTCCTTGTGCATGCATGGACTACATACATTGCATCTCATGTTTTAGTGGAAATTTATCATCTTAACAATAGGTTTTAAGTGTCTTCAATGAGTTTTTTCGAGCACTATATTAAAATTCTTTTGAGCTTGTTTGTTGGGAAACTTCACACACTACAGAGTGATAAATGACATGATGACACTTAAGGAAGATAATTTTTGAGATATACATAAATAAGGTTTTTTTTTTAGGTTTCTATGGTGACATTCAATGCATTGGGTTACTGGAGAATTGTCTGTCAAATATCTTTTGTGTTCTAAAAAAAAAAAAAAAAAAAAAAAAAAAAAAAAAAAAAATAACAATAAAAATAAAAATTGAGTGAATAATTTGACACCCCTTTGAGACTGTATGTTACTGGGGAATAGACACTCCTTTGAGACTGAGTGTAATTGAGTGGAAGATCCATGCTTAGTTGACAGGTAAATGTCTTTTAAGTCAGGAACCTAATAAGAAATCCTTTTAATGAGACACCAAAAAATTTCAAATATTATCTGCCTTGATGTCTAGTGTCATATCTCAAATAATTATTTGCACTTAGGGACCCAACAAGTTAGTCTCATTAGTCTAAAACAATTGTGAAAGGTGTGCTTGTGGAATATCATTGTTGAATTGAACTTGAGTTAAGAGGGTATATTTTCATTTAAATTCATTCATCATTTTGTTGCATTAGTGGAATTTCCTTTGCTTGAGGACAATCAAAAGTTTAAGTGTGGGGTATTTTGATAGGTAAATAAAATGTAGTTGCATTAGTAGTTTAGTTTAGGCCATTTGCATGCATAATTATATTAATTGAATCATTTTATTAAGCATTATAGTTGTTTCGGATCATACAGTTGGATTTTGTGTTTTTTCTTGTTAATAGGTGTTTTGTGAGATTTAAAATCACAAATCAGAAAGAATAAGTGCTTAAGATGTCAAGGTGAAACCAGAGAGCATCACAACTGAACTATGGTTTTTTTACTCAACCTGTGGATTTGCTTCAGGAGATGTAAACTCAAAACCAGAGAGCATCATAACTGAGTTGCGGTTTTTTCGACAACCTGTGGATTTAACTAAAGTGTGCAGAATGGAAACCAGAGAAGTTAACACCCAGATTGTGGATTTTTCCATGCACTGTGGAAACGGTCAGAACAACAACCTCTGATATTACGTGGAATTAAAGATTAAAGAAAAACCAAAAAGAGACAGTTACTGAGAGAAGTAACGGACCAATTCCACTTCTTTGGAGGGTGAACGCACAACGCACGTAGGGGGAATATATTGCCACAAATTTTGGAGACGAAAGGGGACACGGACAATCAGAGGATCCAGGACGCAAAAGTTTTCTTCTTCTTCTCCTTGGGGTTTTTGGTGATTTTTATTTTCCAGTATGCAGAACTAATTTCCTTTTTGTTAGAGGATTGATAGAGTACTTTTGATTATACTTTCTGAACCTTTTCAATTGATGTTGTTTAATTTTAATTATCCTTGTGTTCTATTTATGTTTTGAATGTCTTTCTCTATGAGCAATTTCACTATTGGGAAATTGGGAATTGCTTGCGATTGTAAATAGAGCAGATTAGAAATTGTCACAATTGGGAAATTGGGCATAGCTAATTAGTTTGCAATTGAGATGATAATTGTTCTTCATAACTTCATTAAATTTGATAACTGGCCTAAGGGATTGGGGGTTAGAATTTGATGAACAGGTTTGCCTATCTAAGGAATTAGGGGTAAACAAGCTCTTAATAAACTCAATTAGATAATTATAATTTGCACATCAGTTGGGAAGGGTTAAGAATTTATATGAAAGCGTACAAAAATTCAATTCTCTAACATTGTTTATTTTAATTAAATTTTGTCATTTGTTTATGTTCACTATTTTACTTGAATTTTGGTTGCTCAAAATTATATGAATTAGTAATCTAGTACTCAACTATTTCAATCTCAGAGGACGATATTTTATTACTACAATAACAATTGGTACACTTGCCAAATTGTTAACATACACCATGTGCTCTTTACCCTTTTCACTGAACCCGGGAGGTTGATGAACAAACACTTCTTCCTCCAATGCTCCATGCAAAAATGCTGACTTAACATCCAATTGAAACAGCTGCCAATTTCTTTCACATGCAATTGCAACAACCAAGCGAATGGTTTCCAATCTGGCTACAGGAGCAAAGACTTCAGTAAAATCCACACCTTGTTTCTGCAGAAACCCTCTGGCTACCAATCTTGCTTTATGCTTTGACACAGTGCCGTCTGGGTTTAGTTTCCGTTTGAAGACCCACTTCACACCGATACACCGCTTTCCAGGTGGCAAATCAACAAGTTGCCATGTTTTGTTTTTCTCGATTGATCGAAGCTCATCAATCATTGCTTCCTTCCACACGGGTTGCTTTAAAGCTTCTTCCACCTCCACGGGTTCTGCCCCAGCCATAAGTGTTATATGTAGCACATCTCCTTCTTCACTTATCTCTGCATCTGAATATATCTCATAGTCAGAAAATCGTGATGGTCTTACCGTTTGTCTCCTTGGTCTCTGCAATGTTTCATTAAAACCAAGACTGCTGCTTTCAATGGTTGGTTCATTTCTCTGTTGTATAAACTCATCTGTTAGTCCATGCACCAGTGTCTTCTTCAAGCTTGAATGCATGTGTTTCCAGTCCCATTGTTCATTCTCCAACACGACGACATCTCTACTAATCACCATCTTCTTGTTGACTGGATCATACAATTTATACGCTCCAGTCACATGATATCCTACAAACACCATCGGCTCTCCCTTATCTTCGAGTTTGGATCGCTTCTGGTCTGCAACATGCACGAATGATAACGATCCGAACACCTTAAAGTGCGTTACAGATGGCTTCTCCCCAGTCCATACTTCAAGTGGAACTTTACCCTCTACTTTCTTTGTAGGACACCTGTTTAATATGTACACAGCTGTTGACACAGCTTCTGCCCAAAATTCTCGTGGCAACCCTTTTTCTTTTATGAGACATCTTGCCATATTCATGATGGTGCGGTTTCTCCTTTCCACCACACCATTGTGCTGCGGCGTATAAGGTGCGATAACTTCATGCGTGATTCCATTATTCTGACAAAAGCTCTCAAAATCAAGTGAGGTGTATTCTCCTCCTCCATCTGTTCTGAGAATTTTCAACACCTTACTACTCTCCTTTTCTACACGAGTCTTATACCTTTTGAACAATTCCAGGACTTCACTTCTTGCTTTGATCAAGTACACCCACATCATTTTGCTATGCTCATCAACAAATGCAAGGAAATATCTGTTGCCTGCCAAAGAGGGTACCTCAATCGGACCACAGACATCAGAATATACTATCTCAAGACACTCCTTCGATCTCTTCTTTGACTGAGTTTTGAAAGGCTTTCTGGTTTGCTTTCCTATCAAACACGACTCACATGCATTTACTGGTAAAGATATATTTGGCATACCTGACACCATACCATTCGCACCAAGCCTCTGCAAATCTCTGAAGTTCAAATGACCAAAACGTAAGTGCCACAACCAACTATCTTCTTCCTTTACAGTAGAAAAACACTGTAGATTTTCAAACGCCTCCAAACTGACTTGAAAGGTTCTGTTCTTTGAGATTTTGCTTCTCAAAATCAGCTTCTTATGATTGTCAAAAAGCTCCACCCTATCATTGTTTCCCATGATCACAGTATATCCCTTCTCGACTAGCTGCCCAATGCTAAGAAGGTTACACTTCATTGCCGGAACAAGCAAAACATTGGAAATAACTGCCTGTGAACCATTTCTTCGTTTAATGATTATATCGCCCATACCTTCAACCATCAACGTACTATTATCTGCAAACTTGACTCTGCTTTTCTTGGTGCTGTCAAAATTAATCAGCCATTCCCGGTTATACGTCATGTGGTTTGAGCAGCCCGAATCAAGATACCAATTATTGGTCAACGGTTCCATGCAATCAGTAGTTGTCATTACCATCAAGGTCAATGGCTCTGAATCTGATTCTTCTTGCGCAATGTGAGCTTCTTTACCTTGAAATCTTTTCTTCTGTTTGCCTTTTCCAGAGAAACATTCGTATGCAAAATGCCCGAGTTTGTGGCAGTTGAAGCATTCAATGTTTCGTTTATCTTTCTTTTTCCAACCCTTCTCAAATTTGTTCTTCTTTTCTACAGAATCTGATTTTTCATCTGATTCATCCGCACCACTACTTTCTTTCCTCCATTTTCCTTTTCTTGACTTACCTTTCCACTGCTTAACATTCTTTTTCTCATCATTCTTGACATGGTGAACTTTTAGAGCCTGCTCATTAACCTGGACAGAGTTCCTCTCATGCATTCTCATCTCGTGAGCCTCCAAAGAACTTTGGAGTTCTTCTACTTTTAACCTTTCAAGATCCCGTGATTCCTCGATTGCCACCACAATGTGATCAAACTTCTGGGGCAACGATCTCATTATCTTCTCTATGACCATGAGATCAGTAATCGTTTCACCGCATCTTTTCATTTGGTTTGAAGTCGTCAACACTTTGTTGAAGTACTCGCTCACCTTTTCTCCTTCATCCATCTGCAGATGCTCATACTGCCTCCTTAACGTTTGTAACTTCACTTTTCTTATTTTATCTCCTCCGGCATGACGTCTCACCAGTATACCCCAAGCCTCTCTTGCTGTGGCTGCATTCTGAATCATCTCAAAATGCTCATCATCCACGCATTGATGGATGATAAACAAAGCCTTATCATCTTTCCTCTTAAGCTCCTCCTTCTGCTCCTCCGTGTCATCTCCAAGACCAGACTCATACCCCCTTTCTTCCACAATTGCACTGACGCCTTGATAACGGAACAAGACTTTCATTTGTGCACTCCACCTGCTCCAGTTTTTATCTGTGAGAACAGGGAAACTCGCAGCAGGAATATCGGCCATGACACCTTCTCTTTTCTTGCCCAAGAACTATCTTCTTGATTTCTTTCAACCGTTTCAACCACGCCCTTAGCCACCACAGTATCACCGTGAAGGAAGTTGAAGACGTCACTCACAGGTTTCTACAACCTACGCTCTGGATACCACTATTGAAACAGAGAAACGGGATACAGAAAGAGAGCAAAAAACAGCAACAGTGAGATATGAATGAATGATATATTGTAACGTTTAAAAGCAAAGCTTATATACAAGGTTTAGTTACTGATAATACAGTAACAGAAAGTAACAGAAAAAAACGAGTTTAATATTGTTTGAATTACACCACAATATATTCAATATGGTCTTTTTATTTTTATTTCTGTTTAGTTTATTCAATATGATCTTTTTCTTTTTAATTTTATTTTTTTAGTTTATTTAATATGGTCTTGTTTTTTTGTTATTAATAAGGTTTCATTTTTCATCAATTATGTTTAATTTAGTTTTTTCTTTAAAATAATGGTTAAATAGTTAACAATATTTAAATAATTTTTTTTAAAGCTTGAATCGTTATTCAAACTATCAGAAATCTCATTAAAAGTATTCTAATACTAAAGTAAGCTCAAGTTTGATGGTAAAACATTTAATGCTATAATAAATATGTAATAAAAAAAATCTTAATAACCATATCTTTCATCTAAATTTTTAATTTTTTTTATGAATTTTTAATTATTATTAATTTAATTACGGTTCAGTTTTCTTAAACCACTTGTTTAAAATATTTAAATAGTTAATTTTTTTCTGATTTTGATTGATCAATTTTCTTTTTTCTTAAACCATACTAATTATGATTGTATTAATAGGTCGATACATACATATACACGTTACATACATAATAAAAAATGATTTAAAGTGTTATCTAAATTGATATCTGAAGTGAGTCACAAATTGTGAAAATTGCCTCAGTATGACAACAACAAAAAATTTTGTATCTAACAACAATAATAATTAGTAAAAGAAAATGCAAAACATGGCTTTAAACTTCTTCAATCATAATTTTCAAATATACATTAACCAACACATATTTAACGTGTGAGGATACTGAAGAACGTAATGTATAATACATATAATACGTTCTAGTAAATACATACTTAAATAACAAATTTTGAATAAAAACATACAACATTTATAAATATATATGTATAAAATGCTCCCATGTAGCATTTTATATTTATTTAACTAAATTTTCAAAGGAGTTTACATTTTCATAACTAGCAAAAATATCGGCAATTTCAACCTAACTTGATGTAGCATATTTGACAACATTTCGGACATGTGGTTAACAAAATTAATTTTTATCCGATGTTTAGAATTGATCATTATGTATTTTTTTTATTATCATCTTGCTATTTTCATTTTTATTTAAAATTCTGACGCTTATTAAATTAATTGTATGGATTTTGTAATTACATTTATTTATTTTGTATAAAATTAATTATTGTGTTTACTAATATTAAAATAATATTTAATTGTAATAATGAATTGAATTTTTTTTATAATCTTCTACTGTTGTTTTTATTTAATTACAATATTATTTTTCCATATAATCATGACCATACACTTGAATCTAATATTTAAGTTATATAAGTTTTATTTTGTATAGAAGCAAAACATGAAATACATACTTAAAATAGAATAAAAAGCTTTTTTAAGAATCTCATAAAACACTCGTATTATATATATATATGGTCTAATGGAGTTGAAAAGTTGAGTGGAAGCGAACATAGCATAACAGTGTCAACAAAAGAAGAAGCATGGCCATCGAATTGTTTGAAGATGGAAGAAGTAGCAGAGCATTTTCTTCTTTTGGTTTGAAGTTTCCACCATCAATAGTTTTCGGTCCCCAATATACCATGATATTTAACTGCCACTTTCACCATTATAACTCTAAAACAAACACAAAACAACAAATGTTTATGGTACACAATTTTAAATTGTTCTCCCTGCTTGTTAAAACTTTTCAGAATATTACTCTATTAGAATCAACCACTTTTTAAGTAAGTTCTTTCTATATAACTATAATTCAGATTATTTAGTTATTACAAATGTTTTTAAGTCCAAAAGGAGTTATTTGAGTATATGAAATTGCAAGTTACTTAAAAACTAGTTATGAATGTATTCATATTCGACTGAAAACTAATAAATATTTTTAAATTTCCATGTGGTAATAAAGAATGCTGTAAAGAGATTCGTCCTTGGTGAGTTTTTATAATTAACTAATAATATATTCTCTTAGACACACTTTTTATTATTAACTAGATTAAAATTTATTAAAAATGATTTTTTTTATAATCCCACTTCTTTTGTGATAATTCACATTTGGTAATTTTTACTATATTTTAGTCAACCACACTTCACATGTACTAAATTGAATACTATTTAGTTCAGTTGCTGGCATGTTGTGTGATCAGTGCATAAGAAGATTGAAGCTCACGTTCTTGAACCCTAAAATGGTACGAAAAGGAACAGTATCAGAGAATCTTTAACCAAAGGGGTGTAGAAGTAATTGCAGCACCATGTAGCAAAACTTCACTTTCACTCTACATTACAGTAGCATCCTGCATAGAAAATCCAACGACGGTCCCTTTAAGCAATTGGGACACAAAGAATCTCAGAAAATTATGGGAAAAAAATAATAAAGGGAAGGCATGCCTGCTGTCCGTGATGATGAGTGAGTTGTGTGTATTACACAACAGTATGAAAAACAAGAGAAGCAATGAAAAGGAAATTACTTTTTCTTTTTCTCTTCTCCCCAAAAGCAGTCACTTTTGCACCCAACAAATAAATGGTGTAAAATTCTGGGGTCCAACAGAACAAGTAATGCTAATTTCTGAGACCCACAGAGGTACATAGTCAATCATCCAAGGCATGGAACACAAACACATCCCATGAGCCATCATCATCATCATCATCCACTCCTTCATTCCCTTTTTGCTTTTCCTTTTTTTCTTCGTGTCTTGTGGTGTTCTTTCCAATTCTTCTAATTCCTTCTACGTTACAAATTGAAGAAGGGATTGCAGGTTGTAACTCTGTGCTACACTGCACTGCACTGATTGTCTTCTCTGGCTAGAACTACATGTTTTCTGATTCCCTTCATGCTCTGCACTGTGCCTTCTGTTCTGTCACTTTTCTCCCTGTGTGACTTCAGTTGAGCTAGCATAGTATCATGACATGGGTTTTCAATTGTTTCTCATGTGACACCATGACTTGGTAAGTTACCTTTTCGCGGTGCCGCGGCTACTGGTGACAAGAGAAAGAAGCCGTTTTTCTGTTTTTGGCCTTTTCTTCTTTCTCTATTTAGTTTTTCTATTCAGCATGATAACACTTCTGTTATACTTTTAAAATATAAAAAAATACTTTAACGACTCCCTCTCTCTCTTCGAAAATTAAATTCGTTTGGGATTTAAATCTTTTGTGGAAAAAAATCAAATAAGAAACTGCATTTAGGGGGGAAGTAGATCAAGTTAAGATTTTGCAGATGGATAGTTTGTTTGTTTCCTTAGTTATGCGGGAGGAGCACTGTTTTCAAGGGAAGAGCTGAACTAGTGGAAAGGGTGGAACAAAACTTGCCGAGAGAGTTTCTTTCCTTTGACTTGACTTTGGAGTACAGTACAACAAATTTGGTTGTTTGTTACTCAGCAAAACGAGGGGCGTGTTTGGTTTTTTCTTCCTCTGCATCATTTTCAGCTTTCACTCCTTGTGATGCTCTCATATCTTATTCTTCCTCATTAGCTTTGTGTTGTGTTGGGAGTCATTGGTAGACATGGCAGAAATTAGGCTTACCAGGATGGAGCAAGGCCAAACCAAGATTAAAAATGTTCCAATAGCTGTGACCCCAGAAGGGTTTTGGTGCTGTCCTTCCCCTGTGGTGTTTCAGAAAAGCCTCAAGGCTCAGAATCCTCTCAATAAGTCAAAACCCTCTTCACCCCCACCAAAAACCAGTGTTCAAAAAAAGCCAGTGTCTACGCCAGTGTACGAGAGAAGAACTACTGCAGCTGCCCCTTCCAGATTGGTGCTTTCTGATGATCAGCAATGTTCAACTGCCCCAGAAAGACCTCCTCCACCTACTTCATCTGTGGCTGCTGCAGAAAGGGGACCCAGGCCAAAGATTGAATCTTTGCCTAAGAAGGTTGCTATTGAGTTTGGTGAACCTGGAACTTGTGATATGAAAGTGATTTTGCTAGGAAAGCAGGGGTTTTGTGTCAAGTTAAGTGTGCACAGGAATGTTCTGACCGAGAAGAGTAGCTTCTTCTCCGAAAAACTATCTGAACAATCGGGTTTGTCTTGTCTCCAAATCGGTGACTGCGAGGATGTTGAGATATATGTTGAAACTGTTGGTCTTATGTACTGTAAGGAGATGAAGCAGCGGCTTATGAAGCAAAGTGTTTCTCGTATTCTTCGAATACTTAAGGTAATATTATTTTCTTGCTTTGATGATGTTTTTTTATCAACCTTGATATGTGTTATGCTTACCCAATTCTGTTGTATAATTGTGTTTATGGGGATGAAATATGTTGTGTTGAGATTATCTTTATCAGCGGATGTTCATTTGTTCTTTTGAAATCAAATGATGGCTTACGTGCTTGATCTTCATATTCTTATAGAGAGTATTAATACTCCCTCATTGATTATACTCCTCGAGTTACTTCTCTCATCAATTATACTCCTCTCAAAATTAATGGGATTTCAAAATAAATCAATCTATCTTGGTCTATTTGTAATGATGTAAACGAGTACTGATTATTAATTGTGGACGCTGCCGTAGTGAAACGGAAACTGGTGCGTTGCAGATTAATTTCTTATACAGCTATTTGCAGGTTGATTTTTCTTGTACACCTTAATTGTAGTAACATCATTACTTCTTTTCAACTCCGGTCTTAAAAGAGGAAAGTACTCGTATACTTCATTGACAGGAATTGTGCTTTTTATGATTGATATACTCATATACTCGTATATACCTCTAATAATAGATATTAAAATGTTTGTAAGTAATCCTCATGTACATGTAACCCCCAAAATGTTAGTCTCACATTTTTGGTTATTTCTTTTAAAATTATGTGCTCCTAAAACGTATATAACCACACCTTGTAATACATACTTCTATATATACATATTTCTATATATATATAGATGTATGTATAGTTTGACATAGAAGGTCAACCGTTGCATTGCAGAGAGGAGTTTTCCATGAATGAGGACTAAGTAATGATCATGATATATCTTGGTGTCACATGGGGGTGGTTTATTTTTCTCAAAACAATCATTAGATGTATGAGTCAATTACTTTTTATTGCCACAAAATCGTCAGACTATTAATGTTGGTCAAAATCCTGTCTCTAAGGTTTGCTAAGCAAAGGTTGTGGCTAAAATTCTAAAGCCACAGCACGCGGTGCCCATCATTACAAATTTGTCTAATTGTTATTATGGTAATTTTCAGTGTATTAAGTTAAATTCAGCCTCAGTCAATAGTTTCTACATTTTTCAATTTGATTTTGTTTGAATTTCCACGAAACTCTGAACAAAGCACGCATATTTTGCTCAGATGTAGGATACTTTATCAATACTTAAAACTTGAAGTTAAGTGGATTTTTTTATGATCAGCATATGCTGAAATTTTTTGAAGACAGAAAAATAAAAAACTTGTGAAAAAACCTAAAAGTATGTGATATTCCTCAGGTAGCAGAATTCCTTGGCTTCAGCTCATGCATCCAATCGTGTTTGGAGTTCTTGGAAGCAGTCCCTTGGGTTGGAGAAGAAGAGGAAGAGAAGGTGGTGTCAACAGTGCTACAACTCCAAGCAGAAGGAATTGGAGTCAACCCTGTACTGAAACGAGTTTCATCTGACATTTCTAATGTCCCAAAAGATACTCTTTCCCAAATCATCGACCTTGTACTGAAAAGCAACGAGGAAAGAGGCCGGCGAGAGATGAAATCCATCGTTCTGAAGCTCCTAAGGGAGAACAACAGTCTTCCAAGCTATGCACGCACAACCGACATATGCAATGACACCATTTACAAATCATGCAGAAGCTGCTTGGATTCGTTACTGGCACTGTTCAAGCAGGCTGCAGAACCCAGTGAGAACCGAGATCCTCTGGCAAAGTGCATAGCTCTTGAAGCTGATAACTTAACGTGGTTGCTTGAGATTTTAGTTGACAAACAAGCTGGTGATGAGTTTGCAGTGATGTGGGCAAACCAACAGGAACTTGCCATGTTACATGCAAAGCTGCCAACCGTGTTGCGGTACTGTGTTAGCTGTCTTTCTGGGAGATTGTATGTGAGCATTGGAAGAGGGGAGTTGCTTCCATCGAAGGAGACACGGAGGTTGTTGTTACAGACATGGCTGCAGCCTCTGATGAATGACTACAACTGGCTGCAGCATGGATGCAGATCATTCGATAGGAAACTAGTGGAAGAAGGAATTGGGAGGACTATTCTGACCTTGCCTCTGGAGGATCAACAGAGCATTTTGCTTTCATGGTTTCAGAGTTTCTTGAAAACTGGTGATAGCTGTCCCAATCTTCAGAGGGCCTTTGAGGTGTGGTGGAGGAGAACTTTCATCAGGCCTTATGTGGACAACCTAGGTAACGTTGCTGTGTCAGATAGTTCAATATTGCCAAAGGAACATGACTGAAAAAGTCTTCATCAATGTCTTTCTTTCTTTGATAATGGAGTTTCACTCTTTCATCAATGTATAGAGATATGTGTTGCATGAGTTGCCTCTGGATTATTTCTTTCAGGAATTCAGTAATTGGTTTTTGTATAATCTCTTCAAAGAAAGTAATGGAATGGAGTTCTAGTTTTTTTTTTCCACTTTCACTGCAATCAAATGATTAATAGGTATAAACACAATTCGATGTGATACCTAAAATTAGGGTTGTCATTTGAACTCCTACCTTATGAATTGACGTTCACTTCTTCTAAAATCAACTTTTTTTTTATCCACTAAATAAAGGTGCTTTTTTAAAAAGTTTCAACTCCCAAAATTTCATATAAAATGATATCTAATATTAGAGCTGTCATTTGAATCTCTCTGACTTATGAATTGACTTTGACTTCTTTTAAAATCAAATCTTATTTTTTTATTCATTTAATAAGGATTTTTTTTAAGTCTAACTTTCTAAAGTCTTATATAAAGTGAATTTGAACAGAATTTGGGTAGATTTACTTTTTAAAACTAAATTAGTTTGTTTTTAATATATTTTTAGTTATTTATTTCATTTATTTTGTAACTGTACAACAATTTTTAAGTTTCATGTGATATTTTATTAATATCATTTTTTTTCTTTCACTCTACCTATCTTTTTGTAATGTTTAATATCTAAAAAAATTATTGTTTAAGAATTTTATTATACAAGAGTAATTTTCTACTATTTAAACAAGAAGTAGTTTTGATAAAAATTAGTGTTATGATTATTTTATATACGTTTTGGAAAATGAAAATTAATTTATATTTATTTTTAATCATAAACACTTCCTAAAGAATATATAAATATTGGTTTTATAAAAATCTATTCAAAATAATTTTTTAATTGTAATAATATTTTAGATATATAATTTCATTATTTTGAAAAGTTAAAGAAATAATATATATTGAATTTGTTTAAATCTAAAAATAAAATAATTTTAGAAGAAAAATATTTAAAATAAATATTTTTTATAAATTTCAGAAATTACTTATATTTGAATACAATTTTAAAAGCATATTTTTTTCATATTTTGAAAATATTTATGAATTTGATAAACTATTTAAAAAGATTATATACAAATAAATTTTTAATTTATTTTCAGTTTTCATGTCTAAAATATAATAAACACATTTCAGTTTAAAAAGAAATGATTTTTTATCAAAAGAATAATTTACAAAAATAAAATAAGTTATTGTTTTGATAAAAACAACACTAATATAACATAAATAAGAAAATACAATTATTTGATTTAATAATGCATGATAATAGATATGATTAAATTATAAAATTAATTAAATCAATATATTAACTTAATTACATAACTTTTAAATACTATTAAAAATATATTATTAGAAATAAAATAGTCAACCTATTACAAGAAGATTTATGGACTAATCTTAACCCATAAGACTTTATAGATATTTGGTTCTGTCAGTTTTTTTTTAATAAAGTACTTTCTTTTAGTTTTAGTTTTGTGAGTTTTTTAATCCCAATCCATATAAATTAGGGTTAAGTTATATGAGGTAGACTAATTTAATATATCTTTTACATTAACCATTTAAAGAAATTAAACATGAACTTAACACAAATTTATGACTTGATTATCTTTTTCTTTTCAAATATTTTAATATGAATTTAATGTTTAACATACTTTCCTGCTAAAATGTAAAGTCGTAATAAAGTATAACTCAAATTCATAAAAAATAGGTAAAGCGGGTGACAATGTGTCTGGTGGAATTTATTTGAAAATATGAATCTTGAAATTTGACATTAGATAGAATCATAATAAACAAAAGTGAAGTCGTTCTCCTTAAACAAAGATTTTGAGTTTTAACAAGTAAAGTGAATAACTAGCGAATTCATTTACACTACTTGGAGACGAACCAGAGGAATTTCATAAGACATCATGCAATAGTGACTAGGCCTAGAAGTCTGACTGGGTTTTAAAGGCCCTTTAATTTCTAGGCCTAAGCCCTTAATCGGTGTACTAAAGCCCAGGCTTTTACTATTACATTCTCCAAAATTTCTACATTCACTCCCTCTTCTTTATTACCAAAAATTCCCTTTTAATCTAAAAAATGTATAGATCCTTAACGATCTTCTTTATACTCCACTTAGGTTGCTCTTAACTCTTCCCCCCAATTTTTTCTTGTATTTTTCCATTAAAAATAAATCATTTTACTTTAATTTCATTTCATCATAATTTATTATATTTAGCTGTTTATATAATTATAAATTATATATTATAGGCAGAAAATTGAGATAATTATTTTTTTCCGTCATTTGAGAAAGTCCCTTTTGACAATTTTAAAAACCAAATATAGGATAATTGAAAAAAATGCTTTCTACAGCTGTCTCAAAATGTAATTCCCATTTTTTTTTCAAAATGCACCTTATGGAATTGTTCTAGAAATTACTTTACAAAAGCAGTACCCAAGCACTTCATGGAATTATATACGTAAGTGCTTTTTTAACCTTCACTAGAAAAAATATCTATTATCTCAAGATTTTCCTATAAAAAAAATTTATCCATATAGGAAATACTTAAAAAATTTCCTATATGAAAATTTTTCCACAGAAAATACCTGCGAATTTTCTATACTATTGTCATTGCCAGTGGTTAAAAAATTTGTTGTGTTTATGTTGATACAATTTTTTTTCTTGCGAGTATAATTTGCAACAAAAACTTAGAAATTATGATTTACTTCTTAGAAAGTTTCTTGTAGATGTAATAATATTTTAATAAATGACAGGAAAAATGGTTAGATAATATCTCCTGTTTATTATACATTTTCAGGTCATGTAAAGTGATATTTCATTATTCATATTCATTTTTCACTATATCTTTCCAATTTCTTTTTTTGTTATTCATTTTCGTTTTTCACTATATATATTTTGGAGCTGATGAAAAAAAAGTGTTGAAGAATTAAAAGAACATATTATATAAAGAAAATACAACTGAAGAACAAAAAAAATGATGAGTTGACGATGAAACCCCAAACAAAAATAGCATGTCCAAGTAGCAGGTTTTGGTGTAGGAAATAGCTTCAAAGCTTTCAACTAGCACGTTGCAATTAGAGAAAGACTAAAACTTATTTCAAATAATGAAAATCGCTTTCACCATTGTGGTTTACAGGATTGGATTTGTGGTCAGACTAGGTTAATTTTGTCTGCACTGATGTTGTTTTCTAAAAACATGTTTTAGGATATGCCATTTATTGCACAATGTAATGGATAATAACTCAAGAGACTCAACCAAATAGCCCATTAGTTATATGTTTTTTTAATATTTATACGCACTTTTTAGAGACTTTCTTGTACCTTTATTGATCATATATAGTAGATATATTTCTTTGGTTTGAATGATTTTTACTCTTATATTTATAAGTTTTCTACATTACATATACTTATGTCTCAAGTGTTTTTCTTCATCTTGTTTTCTTGTCATGTTTGATTTTATTTGATAGTCTTAATATACTTTTGCAAGTCTGGAGATATTTTGTTTTATTACTTATTACTATATATAGTATTGAGTTGTAATTTTGATATATTCTCACATCACAGTGACATTAATTAGAATTAGTTAAGTTATTCTTTTTATTGTTGGAAGAATGGAGGCACATACAAAAATTAATTCTTTGAATGAAGCATATAATTAACTATGGAAGGGGAAAATGAAAGATTTATTACCGTAAAGAATATGCATGTTCTTGTCTTTGGTTCACAAAAGCTGAATTCCATGCCTGATGAAGAATAAGATTTCTAACACTGATTTTATTAGGTATTTTTTAAATGGCAATGTATATAATTTTGTTGTTCATGATACAAAAGTCAAAACCTTATAGGATAAGGTTGAATTCCTATATGTATTTAGGTGAAAAAGGAACGAATTGTAGTTATTGAAATATATTTTTTTTAGAATTCAATATAAGCACAAGTAACTTTTGTTTCAAAACACCTGACTAATTTTCAAAAAGACCTTTTATTTATTGTCTTATGGAGGTATTAAATTTGATAATGATATTTTAGGAATATTTTATTGTTAACTCTATATGATTATTGTAAAACATTTTAAAAAAAATTATAGTTAGTATTGTTTCTAATGGTAATATTTCTTTTTGAAATGAAAAAGAGCGATTTTCTTAATGAAAAAAATGAGGATATGATACGTCATTTTAGTAAAAAATGCTTGTTACTAAAAATAAAAACAAGTAGAAGAAGATATAACTAAATGTTCCTAGAAATAGAAACAAGAGAAATTTTAGGTTTCAATATAAAAGTATGGAATGTCATTATTGTCACAAAAAAGACAAAAAAAAAGACATAGACAAAGAAATTGTTTTCTTTGAAAAAATGCGAATAAGGATATGAAAGAAAAACATTACAAGAATCGTGATAATGATGATCATGTGATTACTATGACTTTTGATGTCTTGTTATTCTTTGTGGCCATGATTAACTTAATGTTGTATATGATGAAGACATGTAGATAATTAATAATGGTGTTACACTATATGTTAGAATCAGAAAATAAAGTTCTTCACAATTTACACTTTAGATTAATTTGAAGTTTTAAAGATTGGTAATGATGTTATGTCTAAGGTGATAAATGTTGGTGATGTGTTCTTTCAAGCTAATATATGAGAATAAATTGTTGTTGAGAGGTGATAAACACGACCAAGATGTTTGTTTTATGCATGTGCTTAATAATCGTGGTTATGGTAATCATTTTGGTTTTGGAAAGTGAAAACTTTTGAAAGATAACTTGTTTATGGCCAAAGGGGAGAAATTTTTTAAGTTTTATTGGACAAAATATTTGGTTGCAAAAGACAATGTGAATGTTATGGTTATGGATATGTCTTTGTGACATCAAAAGCTTGATCATATCATATAAAATGAAGGTTCCTTTAAGGATTTAAAAAGAAAAGGTTGAAGAAATGTTATTGTATGACTAATAATTAGGTCAAAATATCCTTAAAAAACATTCTTCCCCTACCAAATCTAATTTTCTTAAATTGGTGGATTTGACTTCTTTCCATCCACCTTCTCATGGTATAATATAGTAATGAAAATCACAATAACAACTATTGTAATCATATGAAAATGATAAGATGTTATTTTTTTTTATCTATCATATTACTTGACTTATATTTGTTTTGTTTTTCAATGAATAAGAATTTACAATGTTTTTTTAGGAAATAACAATTTGCATTTGGATTTGTTGGGTATCAAAGTTATAGTGTGTGTTTTTATCATGATTGAGTTTTTCTTTGATACATTTGAAGGTTTTGAAGATTTAACATAGTTTATATTAAAGTTTGATTTACTTTGTTGTGCTTTGAAGAATGACTTTAGTTAATATCACCTTATACTTTTTTTTAATAGATTGATTGTTTGGACACAAACTTTTACAAACTATATCATAACATTATTGTGTATAAAGCTTAATATACACAAAAGTTTTTTGACATTAGTTTGTTTAAAGCTTTATTATGTGTTACTTGTATATAAACCATAAAAGAAAATCTCTCTCAATATTATATAATGTTGAACTAAAATCAAATTTCATAATACTAACATTAGAGGTTGATGTAAGTCAAACTTCAAATAAGAGTTGTATTATAAAGTTTGGTTCAAGTCTAGATTTGATTTAATAACTAGAATTTAAGGTTTTGTTGTTAGGAGGTTTGTATAGTTTATTTTTTAGATTTACTAATTTTGAGCTTTTAAAATGAAGTCATTTGAATAAATGATTTTAGGGTTAAATATGTTTTTAGTCCCTTAACTATCAAACGATTTTGGGTTTAGTCCCTATTCGAAAGTTTTGTTCATTTTAGTACTTTTAATTTTGAAACTCTTATAATTAGTCCTTAAAATTAGACGGCGTTAACTTTTATTTGATGTGACAAACGGTGAGCCGATGTTTGATGCCAACTTCCCTTTTTACTCTCTGTCACGTTGCTTTTCCTTTTAAAAATCAGATTAAGTGATTGCATTAGGGTTCTTAACTTACTTTTTTTTAAATTGCAACGCTCATCTCCCTCATCACCAGCTATGTCCTCTCCAAGCCCAATTCCCCCCTCAAGCTTCTCTACTGCACGCGCTGTCCATGAGACGGAGAAGACTCTTCGTCGCCCTCGGGTTGTCCTCCCGAAAGAATCTCTGGTCAATTCAAGAGTTCTTACAACGGAGAATCGCGACTCCGTGGATGCTGGCTGCCGGAAGCTAACCGCCTCTTAGGTCTGGACGCTCGTCGCGGAGAACCCCTCTGTGTCGTCGTGTGAGTTCTTTGAGCAGTATGAGAGGGCAGGGTCGTCTGCAGTTCTGCCTCCCGGGGTTTATACTCTCTAGGTTTAGGTGTTTCTTTCCTGATTGGGAAATTTATAAATTTATAGTTGTTTGAGTGGACGAAAAGGGATTTGGATTAAGGATTTGAATTGTGACTACAGTTGTGATTTCCTTTTGCTACTTGGTATTTTGGACAAACGTGGTCAATGCAACTGCAATTGCTGTGTGATGATGTTGGGTGAACCAAAAACCTTGATTTTATGGTCAAAATCGTTGTTGTGCACATAGTTATTGTTTGAAGCTATTGAAAAAAAATTAAGTTAAGAACTCTAATGCTAATCTGATTTCATAAACCAAAACGTGGCAATCACTTAATCTGATTTTTAAAAAGAAAAGCAACGTGGCAGAGAGTAAAAGAGAAGCTAGCATCAGACGTGGGTTCGTCGTTTGCCACATCAAATAAAAGTTAACACCGTCCAATTTTAAGGACTAATTATAAGAATTTCAAAACTAAAAGGACTAAAATAAATAAAACTTTCGAATAGGGACTAAACCCAAAATCACTTTATAGTTAAGAGACTAAAAACATATTTAACCCTTGATTTTATTGTATCATGGTCCAATGAAGATATTTCTTTATTATATTTCTCTACATTATATTATCTTTCATAAGTTTATTTTGTATCTTAAAAAATTTTGTTTTTTTTCTTGTTCCAATAACTCAATATTTTTCCTCTTCATATGTATATCGCATCTACTCCAAGGTCTTCATCATCTCATTTGAAGAAATTGATTTCATTGTTAACAAAACTCTTTCTCCACGTAAACATACCTTTTTCTCAGTGAAGGAGAGAACTATTAGTGAAATCATTATGAAGAGACCTTAAATCTTGCAAAAGACAAAGGTGTCTATCCTTTCAACTCCACTCTCGAATTACAATAAAAATAATAACACTTTGTAAAAATGTTTAAACATTTGTGACATCCAATTCCATTCATCTAGGATTTTATTCTTTAAGTGAAAAATTATAATTTAACGCTAAAATATAATTAAACCACATGGGTTTACAAATTTAAACATTTTTATCCACACAAAAAATTTACTAACCTTATTTAAGAAGGGACTAAAGTAAACACAATAAAGAAAATTCAAAGACTAAAATTTATAAAATTTTAATTGAATAATTAGACAATTAAAAGACAATTATTATATTACGCTTTTTAAATAACTTTTTTATTTATAATAAAACAAAAAAAAAGTGTAGATAGAAATGTAGGGAAGTGTGAATAGTAAAATTTGACATTCAAACCTCTTTCATTTCAGTGAAGTTGAAATAGCCCAAACTGGTCCTGCAGAACAACTGAACAAATACACACCGTGAAAGTGAAGAAAGTAACAAAGGAAAGCCCAGACCATTAAATTAGTGTTAACAATAGTCTACAGCATAAGCAAGCACGTGTCTATAAGAAATATTATACATTTCAGTCTAAATATTTTTATATCATCTTTATAATTTTAGCTGGAAACATAAAAAATGAAGAAACAATGTCTTAAAGTGCATGTTAACATTTTTCTGTCATAAAGAAAGGCAAAAGGGATTCGCATATATTCTTAAAGGAAGTACAATACATTAGTGTATTCCAATACTAATCATTAAAATTTATAGAATTGTTTTGTTGATTAAAAAATTATAAATCTCGATATTTTGTGATTTTCAGTAAATTATTTTATTAATAATAATAATTAATGTGTTAAAAAGTAAATAGCTATAATTTAGTTATATAGAATAAATTCCAAGACAAAAGATTACCTTGCTCAATTGGAATTCGACTTAAGATTTCAAAAAGTAATTTTTGAACTGTTTGGTTTGAATTTTTTTTTTCTGGATTGAGAAATAATATTTTGTTCATGTATACTTATCTAAAAATTGATGTTTATAATTTATAAAAAAGATTTATGAAAAAGTTGATTTCTTGTCCAATAAAAAATTCTAGAAAAATTGTGCAGTTCCAAAAACATTATCTTACCATATACTATCTAGGAGCAGAAAGACAATGAAATTAGAACAGCTAATGTATGTTTTCCTTTTCTGTTTTTAAGGTGGCCTGGGTATCCGTGTTTGTCCCATCAAAGGTTGGAGAGTGAGAATCAAACATTGTCCTCTGGGGAGTTCAGCACCTACAAAGCAAGGGTTGGAACATCTCCACCACTGTATCTCTGATTATGATCTGTGCCCTCCTCATGTTCATGTCCATGCATGTGAATGTGACATTGTCACTGTCCACCGTAACCACTTGCTACCACTCCCAGGTGGAAAAAAGGAGATACAATTTCTGCCAACAAAGATGCTCCTGTCTAACTTCTTCACATGTATATATGCCTCAGCTTTCGCTAGGTTAACATCTAAATCTCAGGTACAACGTTACCTGCGTGTTTGCTTTCATGTTCTAGACATCATTTTTTTGACATTCATAGATGTGAATTTTACAAGTTATAATAGTTATAATGTTAATATCTTACACGCGATTCATCTATTTTTAAATTTGAACAAGTTTCTAAACATACACTAACATTATCTGATGTATATATATTACAAACCATGGTTAACTACTGTGGTCACATAATATGTTATGATATAGAAGATTGAAATGGGGAGAGATATATAGGTGGTTGATTTAATTTCATGTGTCCTACTCGTTGCTGTATCTGTCCCTAAGTCCCCAAAAGTGAACACAAAAAAGCCAGAGACATTCCTTGAGTCTCTTTCATTGATTTCAAGTCCACATCACACATGCAGCTAGCAGAAATGAAAACTGCTTTTAGTTTTACTCTCTATGTGAAATATGAGTACTACCTCATGGGAATTCCAAAAAACATGTACCCTCATTAAAAGCTTTTAACTAGGCATTAGTTTTGGTATACCAACAAAACTGTAGGGAATCCATTCCCGGTTTTTCACACACATCAAGAAATTACACATAGCAGGACCTCTCTACTCTTATTGCATATGCATTTTTTTAATTTCTTACTCTATACCCAACTTTCCAATTTCAGTTCAAATTGATTTTTCTGATGTTACTCTCTTAGTACAAATGCCACACGGGTCTCAAAAACCTGAGCTGAGAAGGGAAAAATTCAAAATCATCAACTGATATGTATACTACTAGATGATGAGAAACATGAATTGCATAAGAAAGGAACTCTACCACACTTTTTTTCCATATGAAAATATCTGCATCCATTTCTACAAGCTTAATTTCTCTCTTTGTGCAAGTTTCCACTTAGCCCCTCAAAAGTTTGTCTTTGCTTTTTCAACATTTGTTTCTAAGGGTTAAATGTAGATTCCCTCTACATGCATATTTGTTCAGACAACACCACACCAAATTGTTGAAAGCAAAAAAGTAATACTAAAAGCCAGATTCTACACTAGGGATATGAAACTGAAATAACATAATAAGGTCTTGATTAAAACAACGATTAAAGTACATTAATTAGGGATATTAAATTTCATAGTTTATTAATTTCTTAAGTATTATAGCATTTAAGAATAACAGTTAGTAAAATCATATCAGAACACATAATGCAGTTAAAGGGTTTTCTTCGACCGAGAATTGAATAAGTGTTCAGTGGTCCTGGACTGACCCTAGATGATTGTGCTCTTCGTAGGCCCTTCTAACCAAACCTTATCCCGCCTCATCCTTTATAGGTTTTCAAAAATTGAATCATGCTCGTTCATTTTCTGGAACCTTTACTTTTTCCAAGAACAAAGTTTGTAAAGCTTTTCATTTCAATTTAAAGTCTGCAGTGGTTGATTGTTTTTGAAGAATAGAAGAGAAGCATTATTCAAAATGCTAACAAGATGTTTTTCGAGGTTTGAGTGAGGTAGAACTCAGCATGCATATATACATGTGCTGGACCACATGAATTATAGCATTGAAAATGGATAGAGGGAAAAGAAAAGCAGTGTGTAACTGAGAAAAATGATTACGAGATTATATATATGTATCTAGCTAGCATCAGAGCAGACCGTACCTCTTATCAGAATTCGCAACCTTTGTATGGAAGAGGATTGGTATCATCACGTGGGCTATCGAAGCCTAACTTATCTAAACCACGTTCTCCATTTATTCTTTTACCTAATTCTTTCATTTTGCATACCTCTCTTCTGTTCCAAACATCATTTGCTATAACTCACAATAATAACAGCATACATGAGGTTAAAACAAGTAAAATGGTGACTGTCAAAAGCATTTGGATTTTGTTTGATTGCTTGCTATACGCATGCAATGAGCAATTCTTAATCTACATTAGATGTTGAATGTTTTTGGTGTAAAGAGAGTTGAAGTTTTGGTGCAAACAATGTCACATTTTAAACAAAAACTTAGATGTGTCCCCCACAGTTGAGGTTATGATGAGTAGCTAGTCTTCAATTCTGGCATATGGGAAATGTGGGGCCCAGTGAAATTTGCTGTCATGTGGACCCTACAACATGGTCATTGGTGGTCAGAAGAGTGGGGTTTTGGACGTTCATATCAAAGTTTTGTCCTCTTCATTCTTATTGAATGTGCAAAGTAATACGTTAGAACAGCTAAATAAGACAAATAAACCATTCTTCTGAAGTGGGGATTCCCTTCACAATCGATTTGGGTGTGGAGGTCCAATCCCTTCATCTCTCAGTGTTCTAATATGTTCATCAATATCCACGATGCAGTGTTTCTGCAAAGGACCCTACCTTCTTTATCTTGGTGTTAAATGTTAATCACTCCACTACCCTACAGTCTTCATCATAGGTTTTAATGCATTCAAAATGATACTATAACTCAGTTAATGTTTTAATTGGCGCAGGCATCAGTTTCTTCCAAACATCAACATCTCATGTCGCTATGACAATCAAACTTATATCACTGAACTATTTAGTACATAATAACTATAAATATCATATACTATTAAATTATTTAACTGAGAACAACTTTCTTTTTTGGGGTTTAAACTTCAAAACAGCTTATTTTGGAATCATGTTTCATGTTCCTCTAGTTTTTAGTTAATTCTCACAATCAAATATGTGTTCTTGAAAACAAAATGTTATAGCAATCTCTAATGTGTCAATAGTTTTGATAGAACAACGATTTTCAATAAGATATTCATGAACCACATCTCAATGCATTTTAATGCTTGTAAAACGCATCTCATAGCATTTTTTTTTAAATATATTTTGATATTACAATTTTTTTCTTTTACATCTTGTCCTTTAAAAGTTGAATAAATAGAATGAGGATGGTCCATAGATGAGATTCTTTAGACGTGTTTCCTGGACTGTCAAGAATTCTGGTAATTCATTAAATAAAACACTTCAGTCTGAAGGATATTTTCTGAAACTAAATATTAAAGAAAGTGACATTACACAACCTCTCACCTCCTATTACTACCTTAACAAAACCTCTTTTAATTTTCTCTCTTCTTTCTGCCTTAGAGGTTATAAAAAGCTGCAGTTAATTATATGTTACACCATGCCATCATTCAGATTATTGTCTATGTCATTATATATAAATATGAGGCTTGATGAAGAAATATGAGGGTTTCCCATCTCTGAGTGGAAAAAAGATATTGAACGAGTTTATTTGAGTTTCTTTTAGAAAAAAAATAACATAAAATAATTATTATATTTTTCTAATGTTGTTTAATTAAAAAAAAACTAAAACAATTTATTTCATAAGCTAGTTAAAGTAACATATTAAAATATATGGGTACCAAACTGACTGAAAAAACAACACTTTCAATAAAAACAACATTTTTATAATCAAATATAAATAATTTTTCTTTTGTAAAACTCACATATATTAAGAATTAATTTTGAAGAAATATTTGGTTTTAAAAATTAAACAAAACCCATAAGGTGAGAGCTGTTTATGCGAATGTTGCATTAAAAGGTTTTTCATCTTTTAAATCGTGTGGTATTTTTCTTTTACACATGTACGACCTAGTTTAGGTGGGTGTGTAGGTTCCCATCGCCTATTGTGAGAACATTTGTTCATTTTTTATGGCAAGAACATTATGTTTATGGATTTTCAGTTCATGATCAATGTTTTATCTATGTGAATGTATATTCTTGCAGAAACAAAATCGCCACAAGCCTTATCATATTAAACCTACCAACATTAATTATTTTTGTAGAGAAATTTTGTTTGGTTTATGTATTTGTTGAATATAGGTTTGTTAGACATAAAAACCAATGAGAAAAACCGAACAGTTAGCCTCTTTGGGGATATTTTATTAGTTAATCACCACATTTTCATTCCAGTGAATATCATTGTTGTTTTTAATGTAAATCTCTTTATTTTTTCTTTTAATCCACGTGTCATTCTTATTTAGATTATCTTTTTTAGGCATGAGTTGGATCTCACACGGAGAGTACTTATTTTTTACTTCACATGCAAAAAAAATTGATTTATTATTTATTTGTCATTCATCGAATATCCGTTTAAAAATTATATCCATATGTTTTGAAATTTGCAGGTATTCATAAATGTTGGATATGCGTATAGCTTAATAAGTGCAATAGTACAATAACAACAAGGATTGTATGAGTCTATTTTGATTGGTAAACCTTTGATAAGATAAATCAAGTGTCATTGGTTTAAATATATAGTTTGCTATACTAATTACGTTGTTTGTTAAGTTTGTTTATCTAAGACTAGTCTATATAGTTTGCTATACTAGCTCTGATGCATTACAATTTATGAAACCCATTATAAGAGTTTCTTATTTTTCTTTTGCAATATGTAGGAGATTGTTATAAAATAATTATAATTACAAAAAAAATGTTAGTTTTAAAAATTGACCAACAACTTTTATTTTCTCATTAATGTGGGCACATTTTTTTTCTCTCATTAAAGTTTATAAGTGTCAATGGTCAGTTTTTATTATTCATTATTGTGGCAATGGTTTTTGACCAAGTTTTTGCACTATAAATAAAAACATTTTCTGCATTTCAAAAAACACATAAAATCAAGCTTTCTCTTCTCCTCTCAAACGGAAACTTTATTCCTCAAGTTCTTAGTTTTCTTTGTTTATTTTCTTATCTCTTTATATCTTGAGTTTATTCTTTTACTCTCTTTAGTTGTTAGCTTTGAGATTCTCAGAAATCTCTGAGAAGTTCCTGTTACACACCTCGGGAAATTTTGTTTGTGATTTTATCAATTTTTCTATAACAAACCTCCCTTTACTATCGGCAATCATAAAAAGACAATTCTCTTTTAAGATAGCAATTTGTGCAACTATTTTACGATTAAGAAGCAATTGCTTCGTGTATAGACTATTAATTAAATTACTATAAATATAAGATACTTTTTGATTCTCGCGAATTACTGCATTTATTCGACTAATCCATAAACCACGAAAATCTCTTTTTTTCCTATCTCTATCACGATGAGCCGAAACCAAAGCTTTCAATTTCTGTTGAGTAATAGTTCGAGTAAGTCTTGAATGAGCTCCGCGAAAACTTGATATGAAGAAACGAATTTTTGTCCTCCGTTTGTGAGCTTAGGATTGAATTAGGTTTAAAGTCTACTTCTTAACAATTATAAAATTATAAAATCATAAAATTATAAAATGACTAAAATATTATAAAATTATTAAATAATAAAATTATAAAATATCAAAATTAAAAATTAAAAATATTTAAAAATTACATAACTATAAAATTATAAAAAAAATTATAAGATTGTAAAATTATAAAATTTTAAACTAAAAAAGTTGAAAATGATAAAATTATGTTGTATGGTTATAAAATTATAAATTCTTAAAATTATAAAATTATAAAATCATAAAACTTTAAATTGATAAAAGTATAAAATTATTAAAATATAAAATTATAAAAATCTAATACTAAATATTTAAAAAATTAGGACAATAAAAAATCTTAAAACTTTAGAATTATGAAATTATTAAATTTTAAAATTATAAAATGAGAAAATTAGAAAATCTTAAAATTAGAAAATTTTAAAAATTTAAAAGTTTTAAATTATAAAAGTATGAAATTGCAAAATTATAAAGTTATAAATTTTAAAATCATAAAATTATAAAATTATAAATTTTTTAATATTCTAAAATTATAAATTTATATAATTGTAAATTAAAATATTATATAATTTTAAATTATAAAATTATAAAATTATAATAATATTATAAATTTCTAAAATTATTAAATAATACAATTATAAAATTATAAAATAATAAGATTATAAGATTACTATATTACGAAGTTATGAAATTATTATGGCATTATAAGACTATGATATGAAGAGATTATCATTTTATAAGATTAGGAAATTATAAGATTAAAAGATTATAAAATTATTAAATTACGAAATTTTAAATCTTTGTAATTAAAAAATTAGAAAAATATAAATTACAATTTTATAAAATTAAAATTACAAAATTATAACACTAAAATTACAAAATTACTATATTATAAAATTTCAAAGTAACTAAATTTTAAAATTATAAAATTAAAATTATAAAATTATGAAATTACTAAGTTAAAAAATTATAAAAATGTATAATGTTATAAAATTATAAATAATAAATTATAAAATTGAAAAATTATAAAAATTTAAAAACTATAAAAATTTAAAAACTTATCGAATTATATAATTAAAATTTTCTAAAATTATAAAATTATAAAATTATAAAATTGTAACACTATAAATCTATTAAATTAAAAAAAATATATGTTGTATAAAATTATAAGATTACAAAATCTTGAAATGCACAATTTTAATATAATTATAAATTGATAAAGTCAGAAAATCTAGTAAATTTTTAAATATTAGAATAGTATATTTATAAATTTTTATAATTATATATGACAACACTCTAAAAATATCATAATAGCATCATTAATACTCCGTACTATCGAGTCCTAAATGAAAAATGTTTTTTAATTATTTAATAGACTATAAAGTTTTATTAGATATTCAATTAAAAATTGACAAATTTATCTAAAACTTAATTTAACCTAAAATTTTGAACTTTCTTTTAATTGAACTAATAATTTATAATTGTAGAAGAATAATAAGCTAGTTTTTTCTTAGATCATCCTAAAATATAACACTTTGATATTAAATGTTAATATAATAAGACAATTTCATTAATTTCATCGTAACAAAAATCATAATTACTTAACTTCAAACGATATTCCATAAATATAGATTTGATGTCTTTCATGAGACTTAAGAAGTGAATCATATCACTAACACTGAAAACTTAAGCACCTGCAGTATGCAAATCATCCCATCATAATTTATGTAAACAAAAGTCAAAATACCTTACTTAATATAATTACACATTTTATGAATTAAAATTAAATAAATAATTAAAGCATTTTTTAGTGGAAAAAAAAGTGAACGTAGTGTTAATATATCTATATAACATCTCTCCTATCCCAATTTGTTTAAATTCTCTATATGTATTATTTTATCTCGTTAGAAGTAAATACCTCATAAAAAGTTGAAGTAAACATCCTTCCTATAATATTATTTTCTAAGAAGTCAAATTATGTGTACAATGATTTTTTTTGTTAAAAATATTAGTCGTTTTACTATAATGTAAATTTATATCAATTAGTGCCTTGTGTAAATTGTTAGACACTACTTTAAGTTCAATATAAATGTATCAATGTGTGTCGTACATTATTAAATTTAACATAAAAAAGTTTGCCACCAATATAAAAAAATTACATTGAAATTTTAAATTTGTTGTTTTAATTTAAATATTGTGTATCAAATGAAGAATTTTAATAAAAAATGAAGAATTGATGAATTAGAAAACGAAACATAGAAGAAAAGTTAGATTGCATAAAAAAGATTGAGTTGTATAAGTTTAAGGTACTATCCTAAAACCTTGATATCATTGAATCCGTTTAACTCAATCTTCTCTCCGAATGGTTCAACTTTTTTCTAAGTTTAACCTTTCTGTTCAATAACTTTTCTTCATTTTTATAAAATATCTTTCATTAACTTTTCTTCGTCTTTATAAAAAATCTTTCATTTGATATGTAATATCACAAACTAAAACAAGTTCAAAAATACTTTTTATTATAATATTTTTATTTGGTGGTAGAAATTAATCAATACGAGAATTGAGGTTCGATTTAGATTTAGGATAAAATGTCATAGTATAAAGTTGCAACTCTTTTTTTTACCAATACGACATAATCTTACAAACAAAACAAAAAAGACATTAATACAAAGTCATTACAAAGTCATTGAGTTTCCAATAAACATATTCATGATCACAAATGAAAATGTAAATATTAGAAAAAAAATTCAAAATTCAACGGAAACACAAAGTCGATGACTTAAAAATGAATCTCATAATCATCATTTAATTGTTTGAAATCAAACCCTAACCAACAAGAGTATTTTCACTGTTTTCGTATAGTGAAAAATGAAAAGAACCTTGAATCTGATATAAAAAAAAATTAATGTCAGACATCTTTTTATCCTATATAAAACAAATCAATAATGTTAGAAAATGTAAATGATCTATTTTGCCTAAGATAAAAAAATGTGTTACAGAAATCTATTCCTCCTATTTACAAAAATGAAATTGCATTTTTTTTTTCATGAACTTATTCACTTCCATACATAAATTAAGTAACGTAAATTACCATTTTTGTATGAACAATTTATGAATCTCCATATATTTTTTATTTATAGAATCACTTTCTATGAACCATTTACAAATCAAATACTTTCTCTATGAACTATTTATGAAATCACTTTCTGGCCAAATATACTTAACTTCCGTAATATTTTCAAATTCTTTAATAACTAATTATAATAATAATAATGTATGTATCATATAATAGAAAAAAAACTAAAATATATATATATATATATATATATATATATATATATATATATCAGTTTTACTCCTTTAAATTATTTTTCCCTTAAATATATTCTTAAAATGTAATGAAAAATTAATTAGATCAAGTCTACAAAATTAAGTTACAAAAGATCAAGTAGCATATGCGATATGAGAGTGAGCATAAGTTACTCAATTAATTAGATGAACTCCTATCAAATTAAGATACAAAAACTACTATACACTCACAAAACGCAAGAGCTTACACTTTTATCTTTTCTATTCCCATCTTCCATAAAAATGCATCTTCAAGAGGAGGAACTAGCATCAAAGAGATTCTGAAAAATGGTTTCTTTTGATATATCATATCATAATAATCATATTATTATAATAATAAAAATAAAAATAAAATAGTAATAATAAAGCAACCTCCTATACGTATCATTATTATCTTTATGATCATGTGAAGTAACAGAGGGAATTGATTAAGTTTAAATGCCTCCAAAGTCCCTAACGGAGAACGGAGTTTTCTCCGGCATGTTCCCGGAGTGGCGTAGCCCTAGTGTCAGTGACACGTCACCTGCGGTGGTCCCAAACCTAATCAGTGTCGAACCAATGTCAGAAGCGCCAGGACCAGTCCCAAACTCCGCCGCAACGAGGCTACCGTGCCGGCATGAGTCATCAGCCCCCATCGACCGGGGAAGCTCGGAGGACGGCGCCACCTCAGAGGCAGTGGCGGTGGTTGAGGTGTTGGGTTGTGTTTCCGAGAAGGCTCCCTGTGGCCTGTTGTTATTTATTGGAGCGAGTGAAGGGTCGCTTTCGGTGTCGGATCTTTTGGCTGTTGGTGGTGTCGTCGCTGTCGATGTTGTTGGAGGCGGTGGTGGCGCTGTTGCTGTCGATGCCGTGGTGGAGGGCGTTGGGGTTTGTGCCAGTTGGTGGCCACTGTTATTGCTGCTGCTTTGGTTTCTCTCTCTCTCCTCTTCTGCCCCTTCAGCTTCCTTGAGTTCTTGTTGGTACATGTCTTCCACCATGGGTTTCCACAACCGAACCCTTGCATTAATGAACCAGTTTGATACCTGCACAAGCGACACGTTTAATCAATCCACCACCTTCACACAAACACCCCCATGCCAGTAAATACTACTATGATTACTACTCTAATGCCATGTTAACAACTATGCATGTATACTCACATGACATGTCTTTGATAAATCTGTCATCTTGTGATGAATGAAAAGGAGAGTATTTTTATTCTTAAAATCGTTCGTATCTTTTGACCCACTAACTGTAATAAAATTATTAAATAACTAGTTGTATTAGACAAATACCTATAAGATGACCTCAGATTATAGTTTTGCTAGCTGCTTTCTTTACTTGTTCAATTGATAATGATATTTTTATCTATTGGCGCATAAATAACTAAACAACATAGATTAACAAAGAAAAGAAAGTTCCGGCATGCATATATTTATATACACACTCATTAAAATATAGAAATATATATCCATGCGCTTGACACACTTGGGGTTGATTAATGTTAGATAAGGTTACGATATATATGGCATGGAAAACCTCAACTATGCATGTGATATTGACCTTCATCAGTTTTATATTTCTACAAATGTCGATAAATCTTCGTAGTCGACTCCCTCTTTATCAAAGTGTTTAGTATGCATCATTAGACAGAAGAAAGAAATAAAAAGAGAGAGCAGAAAAATAAAAGTTAAATATATAATATCCAGGTTAATGATTGAAAAAATATTATCAGCTCTGATATACCAGAAAAAGGAAACAAAAAAGATTGCTTTCTGACTCATTACCGTTTGTCCCTCCAAGATAAATTGTAATTAGGCCATGAAATATTTTCTGAGTGGAGTGGCATATAGGACAGCGAAATGACATTTGAGAATGATATTGCAATTATATGTAGTATATAGACTCTACGAGGCAAAGCTATTTATCAGCAGATTGTTGTTAGAAGCTAGGGACAGTGCTAAGTATAGCCCAATGTATATATAGACTCCAGACTGTTTCCTACCTCATCTCACTGACTCTTAGAGGGTGCAGGCAACCATGAAACAGGTAGGAAGTTATATACTATACACCGTGTTTTTCTTTCCACCTAATTAGATCTGTGGTAAATTGTAGCAGTAGCTTTTTCCTTTGGATTTTGGTTGTTCAGGGAAAATACAAGGTACACACTGTTGATGCAGAATTGCAGATGTACAAAATCCATTAAGAAAACATACAGGAGGAGGTACTGTTTAATAAAAAATAATGAATACCATATTTGTAAATATATGTATCATTGTTGAGGGCGTGGAGGCATAGTTTTGTTAGTCTTATGTATCTGACATTTTTTATGTACAAAAGACATTAAATGATTCAGATAGAACGTGCCAAAATTAAGAATAGGCCTTATCTTATGAGAGTATGGCATTCTAAGTTAGCTGATTATGCGTAAGTAAAGAAAAGTAAACTAACATTGTGAATTGGCAGACAAAGATGCGTGAATACGTAAGATTGACATTAATTGGCTGAGTATATAGAAGCATAAACTTGTAAGGAATTTACCACAAGGAGATTATGATATTTCCCAAACATTATTTATGGTCCCCATTGTGTAGTTGGGAGAAGTGAAGCCAATTGATATGAGAGAGAAAATCAGTGACAGGGAGAGGCAGGAGATTCTAAAACACTATACTTTGATCTTTTTTTGTTTTAAATTGAGAAGAAACAGCAAAATTTCCATGTCCTATTGCCTCTGTACTTATGCCTGCTCTTTCAATTTCAGAATTTATGTCACCAAGGAACATCTTAATTTCAGAATTTATGCCACCAAGGAAAAGAATCCAAAGTAAATTAAAAAAAATGTAGAAATTTTAATAAGGTTGTTTTTTAAGGAAATCATATAAGTTAGTTTCATTAAATATGTCACAAATAATAACTGTACCAAACCCTTCGATAGAAAAAAAGAAGTTAAAGTGGAGAGAGGAAACTAGGAAACAATTGAACCCACATTGGTGTTTGTCTTTCTCTAAAGGGAAGAAAGATCAAGAAGGAAAAGCACAGAAAGAAACCCCAAAACCATGTAAGTTGCATCTGAACTTACTGCTGGTCCCTTCTCATTGATCTCATCCATATGTTTTCCTTTTCTTCATATTATTGTTATCATGTATGTGGTCCGTGCATGTAATTAATTATTATTACTGTGCTGTGCTACACTACACAAAAATTGTCTCTTTCTCTTTCTATTGTGGAAAGCTAAGAGTGGAGGGGACGAACCTGATTTCTCGATAGCCCAGTCTGTCGTGCCAACAGATGCTTATCTGCATCGCTTGGGTACCTGAGAAAGAGACCAGAAAATGACATCAGAGTCCTTGCCTTAACCGTATAAAGAGACACCCAGCTTTCTGTACCCTTAGCTGAGTATGAAACCTTTCTTTCTGTCCCTTCGTGGGCGTGAGAATCTAAGAGAAACAAAGAAAGATCTACGTCCTAGCTGCCATTGCAGAAGTAAAGTAGATCGCTGTACACACTGACCACTACTCTCTCAACTTTCTTTATCCCACTTACCTATCTTTACTGCATTACCTCTTTTCACTTCTTGGCATAATAATCCCATCTCAAATTTTAACACCATAAAATTTTTCCAAATCTTTTCTTGGCAGGAGTAGTAATCCTCTAATTTTTATTACGAAAACTACACAACAACATACAAGAATATATATAAATACAAGAAGAACGAAATAAAAAGAAACAATGAGTGTGCCATATACACACAAAATTTATACACGCTGTTTATATGAGAGAGAAAAAGTAGGGAAGAAATGAAATTCCGGTTAAACCAGTAACTGGTTACATATATACATGCATGTATCTATCTTTCTATATCTTTACAGCTTTTGGCTGTCGAGCTTACATGCATCCCAAGGACTCTGCAGTATTAATGACTGTTGTAAACGATCCTATGCATAATGGCTTTTAGATTCCCTCTTTCGGTCTTTCCCTCTGCGACTCTTTTTTCCCTCTTTGTTAATTAACGGAAGCCCTGCTACTTTTTTCCTGTTATGGATCGCGGTATCTATCGTGTTGTGTGTTATGCTTTTTCACATTTTAAAATTAAATCTCATTATGTCTCACTGTCCCTCTCCTTCACAGTCTCGCAATCATTAACTGCCTTTTCTCCTCTCGTAAGTCTAACATACCACATTTCACCCCTAATTATACCCAAGTAAAAAATTAGACCACATCCTCTCCTCCACCATACTTTTCCCCCTCTAAAGAAATCAGCTTTGTTTCATCTGATAAAACCCTTTTATTTATAGAGTTCAAACAAACCCTTGTTTCAATGCTATCCTACTCATAAAAGTTTGAATGTTACCCTAAATTTACATGTTTAACGCCATCAGGATTCACTTGTTTTCCC
Source organism: Vigna umbellata (assembly GCF_029865625.1). Taxonomy (NCBI): domain Eukaryota; kingdom Viridiplantae; phylum Streptophyta; class Magnoliopsida; order Fabales; family Fabaceae; genus Vigna; species Vigna umbellata. Next base: position 88,383,189 of record NC_142165.1, on the reverse strand, counting down.
CAAGATTTCTAACTCACATTTTCGTCGTTTGAAATTTACCCCGTAGGTTAAAAAATGTAGACAAACAAACATGAACATGCTCATGCCAATTTTAAGGATGACTGGTTTTATATATGTAAGTAATAATGAAGGAGAGAACATGAAACAACGTACGGATGAAGGAAATGCTCGAAAAGCCAGGCTCTCAAAATGTTGACAGATCGTTCTGGCAACCCTCTCTGGGGTCTCCAAGCTTCCTGTTCCATCATCCCCATTTGGTGAAACGCTCTTTGCTGTCTCAAACTTTGTTCAAGCATCTTGAGCCTTGGGGTCTCTCCTTTGGTCAACCCTGAGTTCCCTGCCCCATCTTTCTCTCCCAACAGCTCACAACTATGCTTCAGTTGCGCTGTTATGGCATCCTTTAGACACCTAAAGTGACGAGACATTGCTTTCTGCGCAAGTGCTGTGTATGGCACAGCAGCACCAAAACCCATGACCATGTCAAACGAGTTCACCACCATGTGCATTTGCTCGCAGTAGTGGCTGTATCTCCGATCTACCTGCAAAACCGCAAGAACCTTTTACAATGTCAAAAGATGATATTAATAAATTATGGTATCGTTATTAATTGGTAGGATGCAGTGCTGAAAGAATCACCTGTAACAGTAAATGCATGTTCCATCTCATTACTCATATCATATTCATTGTGCGGTTTGTGAAAAGCTGGGTGAACTAACCAGCATTAATTAAGGAAAGAAATGGGTACATGTATGGTTTAATTAAGAATACAATATATGGGAGTTAATTCACTCATGCAAATAGTGAAACAAAAACACACGTGTGTGAGGGATATACATATACATGACTTTTTCTTAATAAAAAAAAAGGCTATGGAGGAGTACTTGTTGTGCACAGTACGGTCAATGCGAATGAAGAATGTGCTTGGGTTTGTTTCATTTTGAAAAAACAGCTATAGAGAAATTGAATTGGGAAAAGGATAGAAAAAGAAAAGACTGTTCTCCCGAAATATATATATATATATATATATATATATATATATATATATATATATATATATATATATATATATATATATATATATATATATATATATATATATATATATATATATATATATATATATATATATATATATATAGCTCTACCCGGTCATCTGAGAAGTGAACAATGGGTTTCACTGCAATATTACTAAGATGGGTAAGGATCCGAAGGAGCAGTGGTGTTTCTAACAACTTGCTATGCAATAATATATATGATTGGTGATTGCCTTCCATCTGTTTGGTGAGTCTTAATAATCAGAAGAAACGTCGCTTCTTGATGGACGTATTCTCCTATAATGGTAGTGTCCCGGTTTCGCACTTTCACCAAACAATATATATATTTTCTTTTGTTAAAATAAATCCGAAAAGACTCTAAGATCTTCCCACCAATCGAATCGCGAGATTAAAAAATCGAGTAAGGATTAAAATAACGATCAAATCCTCACCAACTGATCCTAAGGAGTGGAACCCTACTATACCAGCCGGCTTTTCATTTTGTTGAATTTTAGATACTCGCTGGAGAACTGTGTTTTATTATTGGACTAAGAAAATAATTAAATTCGAAGACCTTGACTCTAGAAGAATGAGAGAAGGTAAGAAGAATTCAGAGGTATATAGAGAGAGAGAGAGAGAGAGAGAGAGAAAGATTACATGCCTCGTCAAGCATTGTTAGAAGTTTGACCTTCCTCCTTTGATGCTCAATCCTATCAGCTGCTGACAAAGGAGGAACATCCTTTGATAAAGACGAGGAAGCACCGCCGCCGCCGCCACTACCTCCAAGATTGGAGCTAGGGTTTGAGAGTTGCCTATTGAACTTGTTCTTCTTGAACTGGCCCCTCCCAACACTGCAAAACTCTTCAAGCAATTCCTGAGCAGCCTTGATATACTTTGAATTCCTCAAGGCGTTGACAACACCTAAGGATGATGTGGACGATGATGCCGCAAAGCCAACATGCCCCTGATGGGTTTGTCCCAACAATGCTTGGTGGTGATGACCCCCGAGAGCACTCTTATAGGAAGAGGGTCCTCCACTAGCTTGATTGTAATACAAAAACCCACTATCTCCCATCCTAAGTTCCTCCGCTTTCGCAGCTTCTAAGGAGGACGACAAGGATAAGGAAAGTCCTTGACCGTGACCGGGGCCTTCCACAACCGTACTGGGTCCTCCTCCATCTTGAGCAGTGTCAGGGAGCCACGTGAATTGACCAAAAGACCCTCCTGAGCCCGGAGGAAACGTGGGAAGTAACATGTGGAGAGTGGAAGAAGGAGGCGGAGGGGGAGAAGGGGATCTGGTGGTTTGCGGGTTCATGAGAAAAAGCTGCATGGCAGCTGCTGAGTCTGCATTAATGCTTGACATCTGATGGTGATGATGGTGGTTGTGGTGATGATGATGATGCTGATGCTGAACTATGTTGCTGCTGCTACTGTCACGGCTATTCACACTGCTATGATGATGATTCTTGGAATCTCCCAACGGTCCCAACCCGGTTAGCATCCCTTGTCTGTTTCCGTACCACTCGCTGCCACTACTGCTTACTGCTTTTGCCGACGAACTAAAAGTCGTCGTCATTGATAGCTGTTGTTGCGCCTGATGCTGTTGTTGTGCTAATAATTCTGTGGCACCGGGAGGAAAAGTGAACATCTCTGATAACATCCCTGCAGTTTCGTATACCGGGAGGCTTCCCGGTTCGTCTTCTTCTATGGGAACCAAAGTTTGCTGTGGCTCGAAGCCCTGCACCCTTACTTTGTCCCTACGAATCTGCTGGTGCTGCTGTTGTTGGTGAGGGTCTTGGTGACTCATGGTTGTAGCCGATCTCTGGAACCCATTCGGGAAGCTGAAGATTCCTTGGTGGTGGTAATCTTGGGACATAGAATTGGAATGGTGTTGCTGGTATGTCTTGGAGTGAGAAATAATAGAAGGAAGGGAAGAAGAGGGTGTTGCTATTCCCATGCTAAGATCTTGCTCATCATCTTCATCATCGTCCTCTCCCTCGCCTTGTCACTAATCGAATTGATCAAGGATCGTGCCGGAATAAACGAATCTGAGAATGAGAACAAAAGCAATCAACCACATCATGTAACTGAGGTCAATTATACACAAACCATATAGAGATAATAAAATGGAAAGAGGAAAGAGAAGGAAAACGGGTTTATATAGGCTCCTCTCATGTTCTTCTCACCTAAATGGTAATTTTCATTTCATCATCACTTTCACCTTTGTTCATCATCTCTTGTATATATATATATATACACACACATATATGTATAGATACACATATATGTACCTCTTAGAGGTGAAGGGTATGAAAGGATGTGAAGCTCTCAGCCATCGTTTTCCCTTCTGTGGTATTGAAAGCTTCTTGAATTCCTCCACTCTCTCTCTATCTACCTATCTGAGGGACACTCTCAGACATATACATACACACTACACGCTCTCTCTCTCTCTCTTTCTCTCTCTGTGTTGTCGCTCTGTCGTCTGTCGTCTCTTTCTTTCTCTTTCGCTCCTTTACTTTCTCTTTGTTGCTCTTTGCAGTGAGTGTTTTTGCAATCACCTTGTGGAAAATGAAAGATGGAAGTTGCACACAATATATAAAATTGAAAATGGAGGCTTTGGGGGGACTCACATATCTGTCTCAAATAAAACGCAGTGTTTGGGTTGTGTGTGAGAGAGGAAAGAGAAGCGGTCGCTGTTCTTCCTCTTCTTCGAACTTTCACCTCCTCCTTTAGTATTTCCCCCTACCAATAATGCCTTTTTATATTTTCTTTTATTCCACATCACACAATATTAACATATGTGGTAATAAATTGCAAACCAAACAAAATATTCATTTTGTTAAATGACCACAATGACCTTATCAAGTCCAGACAAAGAGTATAATAGATATTCAAGCTAGCTAGTAACAAAAGAACACAACTTCATCGAATTATAAACCATAACCAACTAATTTAAACCGCTAACTTGTTATATATTTAACTGTGTTTTATGTGATTTATAAATTACCTCTAATTTTTCACTTCTTTATATTTACACGTAAATCAGCAAAATATATCTTAAATTATTTAAACAAATGTTTTTGTTATTAGAAATGTTGTGAAAATATATATTTTGTGAGTAAGTGATTTATTGGGCAGCATTTTTGAAATGTTGATGATAGGAGGAAGAAACGTTGGATTTTATGGTCATTTGAATACGTCCTTTGGAAAGGAACGCAAACTACGGAATAAAATAAAGATAAGGTGAGTAGAAAGTCATCTCGATGATCCAAACTACCCCATCTTTTTTATGCGATGGAATGACAATAAAGCCCTAAAAAATGATTGCAGAGGGATGAAGAGGCAAAGAGGGTGTGAGGGTATTGGGGGTATTTGATTTAGTACTAATTGATGAATTAATAGGAGGAGTGATGTAAGATAGGGGGAAGAGAGAGATAGTGATAAATGGGGAAGGGTAAAGAAAGTGGATGGATGGCACGTGCCATTGGATGGGCAAAACAGACAAGTTAGGTTTAATTGTGTGGGAGACATAGTTTCTGAAAAGCACCCATAACCGCTTTAAGGAGGTTTGGCGCTGTCACTCACAGCCATGTTCATTATTTTCCCTTTTTATGAACCCTTTCATTTTTACTGATGTTTCTTATGTTTCGCCTTCTCTTACTTGCATTTAATTATCATCTTAGAATGGTGTTAAGTGTTAACTTTAACTTCTCACCCTCATTCACCTCTACGGAAAATCAATGCAATGCTACTTATTCATTCAATGAACCCACATGTACAATAAATCATTTCAAACATCTTCTTAACAACTAATATTTTTCTTTTTCAAACAGAATATTTTCAAATATTATTCTTCAATCAGAACATATTTCAAAATTTTCTATCTTTAAGAATATTCCTTAACCTTTCATTCATTTTTCTTTTAAATTTAATTTATATATTTAAAGCACATAAAATAAGCATTTATTCTATAGTATATTTAAAATATCAGATTTTATCTTTTAGGTGTATACGTGAAAAAGTTTCCAGTGGTATGGTTTGCAGTAAAAAAGGTGCACAGGACTATCTCTCCATTAACGTAGAAGGTTAGTTCGTTTTAAAATAATTGCGTAGGATGATGAAAGGTAAGACATGCAATCTATTAATTATATATTAATAAATCAACATCTGTTGGTATGGTTTATTTTCTACAAAATCATAAATTGTAATAAATTGCACCAATCTATCAACAAACAAGCAAAGGCCTATAAATCTTGCACTCTTCACAATATTACATATTCATAGGCATCGTATGTCCCAAAAGACATGAGTTTTTCCTATTTATTATAAAAATTAGGCAGCACTGTTGTTCTTTTATATACCAAGCATTGCATGTATTGGAGTATGTAAAAAGTGAGACTTTGACTTTTCCAGACACACGTACTAAACAGTTCCTTTCACAAAATCTCTCAATGATAAATAAACTAACTTTCGCTAAACTAATGAAATATTTTCAACCCTATATATAGTTAAACTATTTTTTGCCAACCTAATGAAAAGAAATGCTCATATTGAAGTTTTAATATATTTTTCCCTTTGAATTGTGGCATATTTCCTCTAACATGGGCTGTTGGTGAAAGAACAAGAAGACTTGAGTTTTAAATACTTCTCTGAATGAGAGATATGCTCTAGTTAAACTTAGAAATTTTGAGTTAACATGAAATTATATAAATAAAAATTTTCCAATTTGATGTTAATTATAAGTAAAAACATATTTATTAAATTAGTTTTTATATATAAATTATACCAATTTAATCTTTGCTACCATTATTTTTATTTCACACTGAACATTTTTTCATTCAACTATATATTGTTCTTAAATTAGACCATATCTATGCATAATATTTTTAATTCGGTTTTATATTAAGATCAATTTGAATATATATATATATATATATATATATATATATATATATATATATATATATATATATATATATATATATATTTACACACACACACAAAATTAAATATGAATGAGCTAGTATACGTGAAAGGGTCAAATTAACACTGTATAAAATTGTTAACCCCAATAAATATTAAACATTTGTATTCATGATAATTTATTATATTTTTAATCACAAATACATAATTGAAGAATTTTTTTTTCTAAAGCAATTGATTATTGATTGAGTACATATATATATATATATATATATATATATATATATATATATATATATATATATATATATATATATATATATATATATATATATATATATATATATATATATACACACACACACACACACCCTTTGTAACGATTAAAGTTTATATGTCAAAATTTAACATCTATTTATATATGGATAAGATTATTTCTTATTGTATTAATAATATTTTCTTTAGTTGAAGAAAGAAACAACCAAGGGGCAAACGATTTGTATATTGGTATAATTTATTAAGTTACTCCAATAAGTTAAACCCCATATTTCCCTCCCACAATTAATTAAATGGCAATGGAATTATTAATGAAGAAGTGCTGAAAATATCTTTCCAATGTGATGCATGTATAATTATTTAATATTTTTATTGAAATGCATGACAAAAGAAAATTACTTACTCAGTGAATTTGCCATTAATAGTAATCAGTTGGGTGGCGTATGGGTGTGGTATCTCGCAATGTGGAATATGGTGATCAATTGTTTGATGTTTCCATCAATCTCAATATTAGCATAAGCTCACTAATAATTTCTCCCATTGGTTGCTAATTAAGCAGAGATCTTCATTTCCCGTTTCCCCATAACTGGTATAAGACAGTTTGTACTCATTTTCTCTTTTCGAATAAAGTTGTAGTTATAGTTTTACGGAGACATAAAGGAGTTTAAGCAACCATATAAATGCATGCTCTTAAAAAGGTACACTAATATAAAGTCTTAGTGTACTTCTTTAAGTACACAATCATACAAATATGAAGAATTGCAATTTTCCTTCTACACAACAATAAATATGTGAAATTCTTAGTGGAAGTTATTAATACCAAGTTTCGGGTTCATCCCACTGTGCTCATCGTAAAAAAAGTAATATGTGAATAAACAATATTTTTCTAACTAACAAAATTTTAATCAAATGACGAACAAGTCAACCCAACACTAAACTTAATTTTCTCATAAAATATTAGGTTTATTGCATACTTTGAGCCAACCTTAATTAGGTTGAGTCGCAAGTAATTATTTGTATGATTAAAATGAATATTTTTTCACGTTTGTGTGAAGATGTAGTTAGAGAATTCGTAGGAAACAATATTGATTTACGAAAAAGGAATTGATAATATTTATCTGGTATATGTGAGTGTTTTATGTTTAAATGAATAAATTAAAGTCGTTGACATTTATAGAAGCAACCTTAATATATGCAAGTGTAGAATTCCACAAAAATACATAGTGGTCTGGCCTTGTTATACCAGGGAGAGTATAAATACGTAAAAATATTGAATTTTGGTTGCTTGATTGTTAACCATGGTTAGGTTGAATGAAAGATATAGTTTTATAATTAGAAAAAAGTTTGATGGGTTATTAATAAGTGAAATTTGTTTGGTTCCTTGGATTGCAAGTAGGAATATAGAATACGAAAATGGGAGAAAGAAGGAATTGTCATCTTAGAAATGCAACAAAGCTAGGTAGCTAGCTATAGCTATATATATAGCTCTCAAACCTTAAGACTCGAAATTACTACTCATTACTCAAACACTCAATTGAGAGAGGGAAACAAAAGACTTTGCTTTTCATTTTCAACTCAAAATCTCATCGACAAATTGACATCCCAACCTTCTTCCTCTCAACTCTCCTCTTTCTGGTGACGTCACATGAATCCCACCCACACGTACACACACAGCTCCCATTTCATCATTGCTAAAACCTAATTATATATCCTCCACTCACGTGCGAAAATCCCCCACGCACGTGTCTGTACTTTGGGGAAGACCTCTTTTATGAACTTGTTTCTTTTTCTTTGTTGAATTTGATTTCTTTTACAAGTAAGTATTGTTTTTTAAAGTAGTTCACGTTCTGGCTGCGAGTGCCGCACTGCTTTGGGAAAGTTTGAAGGAACAGGAGCCACCCCTTTGTGTTTGGTGGTTAAACTTTTTAAAGCCTAAAAGGGCACAATAGCATAGCATTGGCTGTACCCTTTGCCTTTTTGGCAGCACTATGTGATTTTGTTTCAAGCAACAACCAAATCTCACCATCTCCATATATATCTTTCATGCATCTCAAACACACGCATTCTCCTAAACCATATTCAAGCATAACATCAAACACCTAAGTTGCTTTGCTTTGCTTTACTTCTTTTTTCATTTCTCCTCCACATAACCCCACCTGCATCAATCAATACGTATCTATCATGCAAACTGCTACCATTATACATTTGGGACCAAAACTTCCTCTTTCCTCTATTTCATCCACATTCTCATGGCGCCGTCTTTCACTTCCACTACACAACCATGGATTTTATGTGTCTCCGACCACAATAACATTCGCATCCAAATTCGTTTAAAACTAGGTGGTGCGACATGGTAAAAAATTGTATGTGAGAAACATAGCTTTCCGTATCAAGATAACTTTATAATGTGATGAATTGATTGTAATTAATTAATGGGGAAGTTTGATAGCGGCTCATATTTATTCATATGATGTGTCGAACAGCCAGTGAGGTGCATCTTTCCAAGCCCACATTTTTCTTAAACACTGAATGACGTGCATCACATTAACTAGGTGGCCTTCCCACAAATCCTGTTTTTATTCATCATTATTAACTTAATTTGTTGACAATTTTCTTGAGTATCGTTGTTACACGTAGTGCCAAATTTTGCCGTTTGTTCATTTCTTCTTTTCCCCCAAATTACTTCTATTATTAAGGAATTGGTCATACTTTCCAGGCATATCAGAATTATAATCAAGACTCACAGGAAAAGGAAATTGCATATATGACGATTAATGGTAGTTTCGATGAAGGGAGAATTTTTATATGAAGCTTTGATTTGTATTTACAAACAAAGCTAGTATCGTAGTTTTATCTATTTTAATAACTCAGTATAACCGTCACGCAAGTCAGAAAAAAATTCGGGTGTAAAGAAAATAGAGGACTTGGAATTTATAAAAGGAAAAAAAAAAATGGAGTGCAAAAAGTGTGAGAGAATCCATTTTTTTACAGTTATTTAATAGACGTGACAGAAAAAGAATGATATTATATATTGTTTAAGAGAAAGTACATTAGAAGGTAAAATATATATAAAAAATATAAATGAATCCTTTATATATTATAATAGATTAATATATAATATATATTAGAGTATAATATATATATATATATATATAGAAAGAGTGAGAGAGAGATTTGAAATATAGTATTCCAAATATATTCTATTATTGAAAACACTAGAGTAAAAAATATTTTTACGTTAATGAGTTCATGATTTAAAATAAATTACGTCACTTTAATAATCGTACAAAAATAAATGACATAAAAAGTTAATTTTTTTTACGCCGATTAATCATGTAATGTAATAAAATCTTTTTAAGTTAGTTGAGGTAGAAGATAACGTAAAAGAGGACTCTTTTTTTTTTTCACTTTCTTATGTAACTAGCTTAAATAAAAAATAAAAAGTAAAAATATTTATGACATTTCTTTACACTAGTGTAAAGTCTCATTTTTAAAAAAATATAAACTAATCCTTTTTTCATCAATCCATAATCTATTATGTAAGCAAATTATTTTTTCAAGACAATTTGAATAATAAAATAATTTAATAGGAATACACATTAATTTTAATTCATTTATAATATTATAATTTTTTTTCTTAAGTCAAAATTCAAGTAATATTTAAAAAGGTAATTATTAAGTAGTAATAATTTATTAAGACACAATATTTGAAATCTATTTTAAATTTATTCAATACAAAAATATAAAATTATATATATATATATATATATATATATATATATATATATATATAATTGTGATAAATAACTAACCTTTAATCGTTCTTAAGACATTAAAGGGTGGGATAAGAAATAAAGTTTTTAAAATTATTCATGGGATAACTTATTTTTTAAATAAGCTTATCATTGTTGAATTTTCAACCAAACTCACAATTGAGTCTAAATGTCTCTGTAAAGTTTAAATTCTGGGAAGGACACAACAGATTGTAGAATCTTCAACATATATTGAAATTAAAATTCGCAAGAATATATATTCATGGAAATACGTTATGTGATCAACTCAACAACGATTATTACATGCCCTTTGTTCTGTTAATTATGTAACAACAAAAGTAAATGGTCCAGAAACATCATTCGTGTATGTTTACATATATGGTCCTATATCATGGTAGTTTCTTAGAGCAATGATAATTTCTTGTCATATTTTTATAGTTTATTTTTCTGATAATTTATAAACAATTTATTGCATAGTAAGTGTTCTGGGAATATGGATATATCCTTTGTTTTATTTAGTAGGTGGTAAGGTTGTACCATCATCGTACAATAGAATTATGTCACTAATTTACTGGCAAGACTTAGCTATTAGGCATAGAAAATGATAAAAAAAAAAAGGCATAGAAACTCCTAGACAGGTCCACAGAACCTCAACCTCACGATTAAACACACAACTCTCAATCATGCATGTGCATGGAGGATATTCTAGTTGCAACTAATTAATTATTGTAGCAACTCAAATACCTTTCAATAGCAACATCCTGTGTAGTTGGTAATACAAATTTAGTGATATTTTTTGTGTTGTCGATAATTATTAAAAGGATTAAGTAATTCAATTGGTGAATTCTATAAGTGAACAAATTATTGAAAGATTTTGTATAGTCAATAATTTATCAAAATATGAATTTTTTTAGTAATTTTGGGTTATTCATATATATATATATAATAATTATTAAATGTGTTAGGGTTATTATATTTCATTAGCAAATTTTATAAAGTGACTTAATTAAGTAAATGTGACTATGGGCATATATATCATGAAATAATTATTGTGTAGAGAGCATAAATAATATTTAATTTGTTGAAGGATCAAATTAAAATATTGAATTTTAAGAAAAAAGTAACCGACAAAGGTTACACAAATGGGTCATGGTCTCCATATGTGAGTTTATTTATCATTCTTCTTTCTTTCTCTTCATTCTATCGGAAGAGAAAATCAAGAGGGAACCTAAGATTCTCCATAAAGAAAAGATGATAAACCAATATATGTTGTTCATTAATTGTTCCCCATCTAATCCTCTAGGTACATTTCCATTTTCTATTCTAAAAGTAATTGAGAATTGTTCTAATTGTGGAAGGGTTTATTCCTCATTAATTATTTGATGTGTTTGTGACTCATAACCTAACAATTGCTATTAGATCTCATGTTAGTTTATGATTAATTGGTATGAACCCTAATATGGTTTTCCTTAATTTTATGAGAAATTTTGTTTATAAAATTTGAGATTTTTCATTAATTATGGCATAAAATTCAATTTGGTTCGTAAGGCTTTTGATTTAATGAATGCTTTTGGAGTAGTTTTGATTAAAATCCCCAATCTGGACCCTAATGTTGAAGAATACTAAATTGAAAATTAAAAGCCCTAATTTTTTCTGAAACCCTAAATTGGGAAAAATTTTCAATTTGTGTTTGATGATTCTGTTAATTTTTCACCACCACTACTTTGCGTTTTTGTCTCCCTTGTTGGTGCCATGGTGGAGCCAAACTTAACGGGCAACTCCTTCATCTTCCATGGACAATGGTCTTCTCACAATGGATTCTCGCTGCATTCGCAGCGATGATGGTGGTTTTGGTTATGGTTTTCTTACAGGAAGGCATGCAACTTCTTCCTTCAAGTTCTCCGTCACGATTGACAACCCTAGGATTCGTAGTGGGATCTATGGTGGATTTGTGGGGAGGTGTCATGGCGTAGGGAGTCGCAAAAGCAGGAGTCGCGTTGCGTCACGGTAGTGCGACATCACAATGGTGAATCGTGTTCCTAGTCAGGGTGAGTGATGAATCATTATTTTATACTATGCACTTAGCTTTCCGCACCGAATTGTATTAGTGAATTGTATTTAATTCTCTATTATTTTCTCAATTTCACTATTTGGGCTTAATTTGACTAATAATTCTTATTTTAATTAATTTGAATTATTTGAGTCTAATTATTCTCATTATTAATTGTAGGAAAATTTTGAAATTATAATTAGGACTTCAAAAGGGCCACCACATCATTTAATTTTGTTTATAATTTTAATTATTATATTTTTGGACTAGAATTAGATTTGGTCTATTTTTGGTCAATTTAGGAGAAGCCCATATGAGGACATTTTCGTCTTTTGCTCTCCCTTCTCATTTTTGTTTTCTTCTTCTTAGGTTTAGAGCTCTTGAACGTTTTCCACCCCATTATAGGGTTTTTGGTTCTTTTTTTCATTCTCGTTTTATGTTTTGAATTCGTTTTATAATTTCATTGGTATTACTAATTTCGTTTCAATTTCTAATTTCGTTTTCTAATTCCATGCTTGAATTTGTTTTAGCAATTAGGTTTCCTAAATTTGATTTCAATTATGTTTTGTTCCCTGTACTCATTTTAGCTTCAATTTCGTTTCAGTACTGCTTTAGTTTCTTGTCAATTTCATTTTGTAGTTCTCCATTTCGTTTTCCATCTCTGAATTTGTGGAATTTCATTTTCAGACCTAGGATGTTTATAATTGGTTATGTTATGTTTAATTTTGTTTTCATGAAAGTGTAATTGAGTTTGGGTTGGTGATTAGGGATATTGCTTTGCTTCCTTGAGATTTATAGATTATAATTGATGGTGCTCTCTTGCCTTGCATGATGTTAATTCGGTTTTGTGCTTGCAATTAGGTATACGCTTAGTTGCCTAATTGGTGTTTGATTTTCACTTAGTTAATTGGATTGTGGTGCAGAATTGATTAGACTTGTGCAATGTGTATGCTTAATTCACATTTTTGAAGACCGGATTAACCTTCGTTTAGTTGGTTAATTCGTGTTGGATTAGGGCTGAGAATAGTGTTTAAGTGTTGTTAATCTGTGATAGGAAACATTGCAATTGATCTAGATGCCAACCTATTTTAATTTGTGTTTGAATTCGTGCTTTAATTTGATTGATTTTAGTTCACAAAACTGTCCACAAACCACCCATCACGACGTGTTCGACCTATTGCCTGAACCACATTTGATCCTTGAGAAACGACCTAGAAGTCACTTCCTAGTCTATATTGCACTCTAATATCATATTAATTTGATTCGGGTACAACCTTAATCAGTGAGGCTTGTGGATCTGTGGTATATTCGTTGTTGTTCACGGAGGAGCCGCGAACAACAGAGGTGATCAGCGGTCGATTGCGCTGGTTTGTTCGCTAGTTTACCGATCATATGGTGGATTTGTGGTGGTTCATAAGCTACAACAGCAAAGGTGTGATTACTCTATTTTTCTATTTCACTTTAGGTGACACCACCGCATGCGGCGACATGCTGGTTCCTACGATCGATTTTTTGGACTAGGTCCGGTTAGGTGCAGATCTATTCTGCAATCTATAATTTATTATGCAAGCTATGATATGTTATGCAAGCTATGATCTGGTTTTGAGATATATTTTTTTGGGTTTTTTTATGAATTTTTAAAATAAAATAAATAATTAATTTTGATTTTGGAATAAATAAAAATTCAATTTTGGTCTTGTTCATAATTTTGAATGTGTTATTTGAATTAAGAAATCACCAAAATGAATATTCTTTATCCTATTAGTTCATAAAAGAATTATGAATGTTTATGTTTGTGTATATCCATGCGAGTATTGGTCGGCCCAAAGGAAGATTAATATTTGGCCGGATTACATACACTCTTATGATGATAAATGTGTGATAATAATAAGGTTTTACGTGTTAATGATATATCAATCCAAAGATAGATTTGTTATTGAACATGTTTTTATGTTAGTATTTGATAATTACACCAAGAAACCTCTAACAATTAATATTATTGTCCAAAGACCTTATATTAATAGAGCATTAGGTGTCTTGAGATGAGATAAACCATTATTTGAATATATCTATATAATTATTAATTTTATGATGCAAGCTTAATTCTTTTGTTTCCCTTGTATGAAATACAACTACAATTTCTTCAACATCTGCCAATATAAATTCGGTTTTCATCTTCAACGGTAGAAATTTTAAGGATTGGAAAGAGAAAATAGAGATAGTTCTTGGCTGCATGGATCACGATCTCGCGTTAAGGATTGATAAACCTTCTTCTCTTACGGACTCAAGTCCCTCTGATGAGAGGAGAGAATATGAGAAGTGAGACCATTCAAATCACATGAGTTTGATTATCATTAAGCATGACATTCAAGAGGTCTTTAGAGGTGTTGTATATGAAGAAATTACAAGTGCTAAAGATTTTCTTGTTGAAATTGAAATGCGCTTTGTGAAAAGCGATAAGACAGAAACAAGTGCGCTTCTTCAAAGCTTGGTTTCAATGAAATATGAAGGAAAAGGAATTTTGATAGAGTAAATCCTGGATGTGTTGAACATTTCTTCGAAACTTAAGGGTTGAAACTTGAGTTGTTGGAAGACTAACTCGTATATTTAGTTTTGATCTCTTTTCCTTTACAATTTTGACAATTTAAGGTTTCATATAACTGACAAAAAGGAAAAGTGATTTCTTAATGAGCTCATTTCATATTGTGTTCAAGAAAATGAGAGACTAAATCAAGAAAAGACTGAAAGAGCTCACCAAACCAGTAACTCTAATGACAAAGGCAAAAGGAAGAAAACTAAGAATCCCAATAATGATACTGCTAAAGGTCCATCACAAAAGAAATGAAAACAATTTGATAAATGTTTCTTTTGCAATAAAATTAGACACGTAAAGAAGGACTGTATGAAATATCATGCTTAGTGTGCAAAGAAAGGGTTGTCTAAGCTACTGAAAGCGAATTGATTCTGAAAGATGGATCTATTTGGAGATGGAAAATTGGTAGAGATATATAGAAGTCATAAAATATTATAAATTGTTATTGTGTACTGACTTTTTATTTTGGATTTGAAAGACACTTCAGCTACACCGTCACTTAGACAAAATTTGATTTCATTTGTTTATTTGGATAAATTATGTCAATTATGTTCTTTCGGAAATAATGAATTCAGATTATCTTTAAATTCAAGTGTTGTTTGAACCAGTTCACTTTTGATTAATGATAATATATATATATATATATATATATATATATATATATATATATATATATATATATATATATATATTCTTGATAAGGTGATGTTCTATATTGTATAGTTAAATACAGAATTGCATGATACTAAGCATAATATTAACTTCACATACCTAACAAACAAGATCAACGACTATAAGTTTTATCATCCCAAATTAGAGATATTTTTTGATAGAAGAACAACACTCATTCTTTGAGGATATTGAGTTTGGGAGAAGAATAAGGTTAGAGGAAGAGTCGGTGAAAGTGATTTGGTTCATACAATTTCTTATGATGAAGCAAGCACTAGTGTAGAAAGGACTTTAGACGTCTGTTATTTTACGCTTTTAACGTCTGTTATTTTGCACTTTTAACGTCTGATCTCTGTCCGACGTCTATATGAGTGACGTTAATGAGACGTTGAACCCTATAAGTCAGACGTCTATATAGCCGTCGGGCCTATATAGGTCAGACGTCTATATAGACGTCCGATCCATACAAGTCACCTCCGGGCTCATGGTGATTCGAGTTTACAACTTCATATTTTAGTTTCAGAGAATGTATTGTACATTTTTTTTGTATTAGCTGGTTTTAAAAACATAGTGGAGGGAATTGGAGGAGTGCAAAACGCAAGAAATCACCGCCGAAGAATGCCGCCCAAGGACACGAGAATAACTGCACCAAAACCCAACGAAAACGCATTTTAATCGATTCAAATGAAAGATAATGCATCAAAGAGTGATGTAATCGGACTAAAATTAATTTAAAACAGTGCAAAAGTGAGAAAACGAACCTGAAAAGCATAACCCATAGAGAGAAAACGTGACGAAGATGATGAACAATGAGCGCGTGTAACGGCTCTCTCGCGTTTGCGGTGTTTTAATGCCCACATTTAGAAGTCGGTTCCCCCATAACAAACGTCTAAAGGGCTTTAGAAGTCGGTTCCCCCTATAACAGACGTCTAAATGGAGTTAAAAAGTGATTTTTTAAATTCCTGGGTTGCGTATTTAGAAGTCGGTTCCCCCCATAACAGACGTCTAAATGACTTTAGAAGTCGGAGTGGCGGGACCAGACGTCCAAATGGAGTCAAAAAGTGATTTTTTAAATTCTTGGGCTGCGTATTTAGATATCGGTTCCCCCATAATAGACGTTTAAATGGCTTTAGAAGTCGGAGTGGCGGGATCAGACGTCTAAATGGAGTCAAAAAGTGACTTTAAATTTCTGGGCTGAGTATTTAGACGTCGGTTCCCCCAATAACAGACGTCTAAAGGGCTTTAGAAGTCGGTTCCCCCCATAACAGATGTCTAAATAGAATATAAAATTATTATTTTTAACTTTTTCGTTTAGTTTTGGCGTCTATTCAGGGGAGCCGACGTATATGGGTATTTAGACGTCAGGCCCCTCCATAGCCGACGTCTAAATAGTTGTTTTATTTATGAAAAAT
This sequence comes from Vigna umbellata, assembly GCF_029865625.1. NCBI lineage: Eukaryota > Viridiplantae > Streptophyta > Magnoliopsida > Fabales > Fabaceae > Vigna > Vigna umbellata. The sequence goes on along the minus strand of NC_142165.1, from coordinate 88,366,459 downwards.
GTCACCGGTCATTTTTTACGTTAGAAATTCGAGGGTTAGACGTCTAAAGGGTGACGTTAAAAGTCTTTTTTGCACTAGTGAAGTTTAGAATCTCTATTTCAGAATCTGTACAAATAAGATTTGAGAACTTATCCCATTACTAGAAGGTATGGAGCCCATTGGTAGTAAGTGAATATTTAAGACCAAGAGAGATTTTAATGGTAATATGGAGATGTATAAAGTTTGTCTTGTGGCGAAGTGTTATACTTAAAAGGAAGAGGTTTATTGTTTTTAAAGAGACATTCTCTCTAGTTTCATCGAAAAACTCTTTTAGGACAATAATGACTCTTTTTGCACATTATGATTTTGAGTTTCATCAAATGGATGTTAAGACAACGTTTCTCAATGACAACATTAACGAGACATATGGTGCAACCATAAAGCTTTGTGTCAAGAGACTCAAAGGATATGGTTTTCAAACTAACAAGATCCATTTGGGGCTAAAATGGGAAGTTGGTTTCAAGATGAATGTTGTTGATGATCGTGTGTATAAAAAATTTCAGTGGAGGCAAGTATATTTTCTTGGTCTTGTATGTTGATGACATACTTAAAGGATTTGGCATGAAGGATAGTAAATCAGGGGATTCTCCAATTACTAAAGGAGACGCGTTCAGTCTCAATCAATGCCCAAAAGAAAATTTATAAATTCAAAAAATACAGAAGATTCTATATGTTTCAGCGCTAGAAAGGTTGATGTATGCCCAAGTATGTACGCATCTGAAATAGCATACATTGTTGGGGTTTTAGGTAGATATTTAAGCAATTCATGAATGGATCATTAGAAAGAAGCCAATAAAGTTATGAAGTTTTTTCAAGAGAGCAAAGGTTTATAAGCTCACGTATATAAAGGTAGACGAGTTAAAGATAAATAAGTATTCTGACTCAATTTTGTAGAATGTTAAGATAGTTTAAGATCCACTTCAGGTTACATTTTTATGCTAGTGGTGTGGTTTCTTGGCCCAGTACCAAGAAAACCCTTATGGATTTATCTGCTATGGTTGAAGAATTTGTAGCATGTTATAAAGCATCAAGTCAAGGAATATGACTGATTTTTGTCACAAGGTTGCGTATTATATATGAAAGGAGTTGAAAGACCACTTAAATTATACTGTGACAACAAATTAGTTGTGTTGTAGTTTAACAACAATAAGAGCTAGAGCAAGCCAAAACACATTGACTTCAAGTTCCTGGTTGTTAAAAAAAGGATACAGAGTGGATATATTTCCATAGAACTCCCAGGGACAAACTCCATGATGGTATATCTTCATAATAAGCCTCTTACAGCCAAGGTCTTTCATGAGCATATTCCTCATATGAGTGATTTATATATAGTTTGAGGAATGTTTGGTTCAGTGGAAGTTAATCACTTTTGTATGTTTGTGTTCTATGTTTGTTTGAATGTTTGCATACATTCTTATGATCACATTTTTTGATATATGATTTATTATTCAAAAATTACACTTTGTATATTAAGGTTATTGTATTGATCTTATTGAAATAAAGTAAGGACTAATAATTTTCACGCTACACATTTCATGATGAATCTATGTCATTTAGTTTTGTCAGCATTGGTGATCACTGTCATGTTTGGTTGCGATTGTGACAATGAAAATTGTTTTGGTTCTATATGCGGATATAATCAATGAACGAGATTTTATGCATATGCTCAAGGTATATAATGACAATTTTGAGCTCATAAAGTCTGACAAATTTGTAAAGATTTATATGTATGTATATATTTGTGATAAGTGGAAGATTGTTAGCAATTTTTTGTCATTTATATATAACAATTATTAATTGTATTAGGGTCATTTTATTTTATTAACCAATTTTATAAAGTGATATAATTAAGTAAGTGTGGCTAAAGACATATATGTTATGAAAGAATTATTGTGTAGAGACCATAAATAATATTTAATTTGTTGAGGGACCAAATTAAAATATTAAAACTTAAGAAAAAGTAATCGATAAAAGTTACATAAATGGGTTATGGTTCCGATATGTGAACACATTCATCATTTCTGTTTCTTTCTCTTCATCTTTAGAAAATCAAAAAGTAACTTAAGATGCTTACAAAAGAGAAAATAATCAAAGACCAATCTATGTTGTTCACTAATTGTTCCCCATGTCTAATTTCCAAGTAAGCTTCCATTTTTTTCTTCTAAAAAAAATTGAAAACTAATAATTCTGAAAGGGTTATTCATTGATTATTTGATCTGTTAATATTTTTTATTAATTTCACTTGTTATTTGCAAATTCTAACACTCAGAAATACTGCAATTTGTTGTAATACTAACCTCATGTTGAAAGTAGCAAAAATGTGAATATTGACATTATTAATTTGTTGTAATGCTAACCTTGAAAGTAGCAAAAATGTGAACAGTGACATTATTAATGTTAAGAAGCAAGAGCGCACTTTAATTAATAATGATAGTGATTTGGTTAAGACTCAAGAACTTGTTAGTGTGGTGCTTGTTTTGACATAAATATATAAAAAGTTAGTGTATATATGTTTAGGTTGTTTGCGATGTTGGTAGTAGTTTCAAGCTAAACGTATATTTTACTGAAGAGGAGTACGTTTACACTTTAGCTTCACCCAAAAGTTTTATTTTAGAATCTAATAATGATTTTCTTTATTTTTTTTAATTCTTCTATTGTTACGTTGACTAATAACGATGCCGATTGTTCTTTTGCAGCAGTACAAGATATTATGTCACCAAAATTAATTTTATCTACAAGTTAAGGTCATGGGGTGATTGTAATATTTAAGGCAATACACAAGATCAACTAATCAAATGTGATCACAAGATATGGCCAAATACCACATGCGTGCAATTATTTTTTTATTACATATTCCTTCTCTTCAGTTTGTCTCGTCTTTTATTCCCATCCTTAATAAACCTCACGCTAGATTGGATTTTGATTTCTCCCATGAATTGTCTTTTCTATGCATACTCACGACTTATAAAATATAATCGATGATATTTTTTAAATAAAATAAACAATTTAATCTCGGACTCAGTTTGTATGTGACTTTATATAATCTTAGAACGTTTGTTTTGAAAGAGATCAATGTCTAATTGTTTTTAAACATTTGAAGAAGTTATTTGAAAAGGAATGTTCTTGAAGAGTTTGATATCGAAGATAAGGAGACAATAACACAGTATGTTTGGAGAGGGATCAATGTTTAATTATTTTTGAACATTTAAAAAAGTTAGTCGAAAGACAATGTTTCTGGAAGAGTTTGACGTTGGAGGCATGAAGGACCAACAACATATCCTTTTAGACATCGTATACTAGTGGTTTGACGATTAATGATGTTAAAAACAATAAAAAAAACAACTCAAAATTCTTAGACCTTAAAAAATCAGATACTTGAAGTCAATGTCATATCCATTTGGATGTCGAATTTTGTGTGGGTGGTCAACATCATATGATGTTTAAAATATTAAAAATTCAATGCAAAACCAATTTTCTTATACCCATTAGATGTCGACCCGTCTACAAATCTGAAGTCTAATGAGATATGATGTTAGCCGCCTAAAGAAATTGATGTCATTTGTTGTTTAAAGAATTAAAAAAAACACTCTGAGAGCATTTTCCTTTCACTGTGTTTTAGCGCTCTTTTCTTAGGCCTTCCATTGACTTGTGTGACCACCACCAAAAGTAATTTTTCTACCATTTAAAGCAAATGCATTCGTGACTATTTTAGGTATGATTTTATAACTTCACCAATTGTTTTCATGAAGAATTTGTGTTTCGAACACCTTTAAGCATGACCTGAGTTCTCTCTTCTCTTTTACTGGCGACGACACAATTATTTTTTTTTTCAATATACATTGCAAGCAATTTGTCTCTTGATTAGTTATTGGATGTAATTTTGGTCTTTTGTGGTATACTTAGCCAAATTTGAAGATACAATGTTTTCATATACTTGGTCAAATCTTTTTAGGTATTTGATTAAATTGCATTTTTAGTTTCCATTACACTTTGTTTCTTGTTCCTTATGTGGCATTGGTTATTTTGTCTTCACCATTATTGTTTTTATCTTACAAAAAAAATTAGTTGGTTTTTTTGACATTTTATTTTTAATTAAAATTTTAAAATATTTGTTGTATGAAATTTAGATTTATTATTAGAACTTATTTATTTAAATAATTTTAGTTATATTAAGATTTATTATAATTTTAGTTAAACAGTGAGTGAACCTTAGTTTTCAATTTGAGATTTAGTACAAATGATTAAACTTTTAGTTATTTGCATTAAATCTTGAATTCGGACAATTTGAAAAAATTAATTTTCATAATTCGCTATAACATGTATATTAAAATTTATGCATAAATTTGATAAATTTTCACTTGAAACTACTTTGTGTTGTTCTCTATATGCATACTTGATTATAGTCATGAGTGATCACTTTTATTTCATGTACTTCAGATATCAATGCAAAATGTTCTTAAAATTTTATCAAATTTATGATGTTAGACTTTTTCGTATCTATGTTAGCAAATTATGAAAAATATTTTTTTCAAATGGGTAAGGTTAAAGCTATATGCAAAGGTAGAACTCATTCATATTAAAGTTATTAATTTTTGCATGTCAATTTATGACCTTGATATGTAATTACTTTCTTTATATGTTTAGTGTAACAATTAGCCAGATTCATTGGCATGTCTTGAATCAAAACCATTATTATTTGAGATGTAATTTGAGATTATTAGACTGATGTAATAATATATACCTTTGACATATTACAAATCATGTTAAACTTTAAACTTTAGTATGCGTACATAAAAAAAGTTTTGCTATTTTTGTAGCGTTTTAAGAATCCATCATATATAACATATGAGAAAAATGAAAAAGTGAGAAGCATATATACTGATAAAGTTATGACCCATAATAACAATTGTATTTTGCTTCAAACTTATCTAGAACAAGTTTTTTATTATTTTAGTTTTAGTTTTGATAACTTTTAATGTTAATTATATACTCGAAACTTTCAAAACTCTTCACTAACATTTTCTACTTTTTAGGTATGGAGAATTGTAAATAAAAAAAATATATTTTTTTGAAAAAAAAAGATAGCATTTGACGTTTGTGAGTGTACTAACAAATATCAAACATTATTATTTTTTGTTAGAAGTGTTATCAATTGGACATTAGCCTGTTGTGATATCTTTTGTTAAAAAACCTAAGACTTTCTTATTACCAACGTTTTTGGACTATTTTCAACCCCGAAATTAATTGGATATTTTTAACTAATATATTAGAGTTTTTTCTAACATTAAATATCAAAATTAACTGATATTAATAATTATTTTTTTGATAGTGTTAACTGTCAATTTCATTATGGTCAAAATTAAGTTATGTTAATTTGACTTACAATAGAATGAACATAATGAGGAATTAAGTATGTTACGTTGACTTATAATAGAATGAACATAATGAGTAATTAAAAAAGTTAATGCTAAAGTTAGTTGGTATATGTTTGGTCACTCTAATTAGTTAAAAGGAAAGAATTAATTGTTTGAAAATTTCAATATAAAAAAATATAAATTTCATTATTAAATATTAATGTCAACGAACATTATTAGTGTTGACTTACTCGATTTTAATATGATAGAAAATATTATTTTTTAAAAGAAAATCTTAAATGAAAATTTGTAATATATACAATCATATTTGTTATATATTCTAATTCTAATTTGAAAACAAGGTATTGCATAGTACTGGATGTCCATGAATGTATCTTTTATTCGTTTGTATAGTTTTCTACTTACTCATAAGGTACATGTGATTAGATGCTCAAACCTTACCTTATAATTAGTATTGTTAAAAACATATAATTAGATTCACTATTTGATTGGATTGTATATCTTTACCAGTAAATAGAAATATAGAATTTCAAACGTTTTTTATTTACATGAACAAGATGTGGTGTTATAGAGGAAAGGATAGAGTGAAGGAGGTTGGAAAATAAAAATCTGTAAACAAAGAGGTGATATAAGAATAAAGAGAATGTAATCAGATTTTCATATAAAAAAGTGATAAATGAGGAACTCTTGGGTTTGTGAGATTCATTCTAGTTCATAATGAGATAAGTTTGGAGAGGGATCTTAATTATTTAACAATTGTTAAGTCAAACTCAATTTCAATTATATATTGAAAACGTATTTATAAATATTGAAAATCAAAATAATAAAGATGATGGAAGGTATCTGATTTTTAATGTAATTTTGAAATAAAAAGAATTCGCTTTTTTTCTTCTAAAGTTTTATAACATAATTTAGGTCAATTATCAAAGAAAACGTGTATATTGTATTTAATTTTTAGTAATTTTTTATGCACATTACTCTGATTTTAAAATGAAACATGTAATAAAGATTGGATAAATATAATACAATAGATAAAAAGGTTAATCAACAGATTTAAGTTTAATATAATTCCTCTTATATAACTATTTAAAGATTCAAATTTAATAAATAATTAGTCGACTCAATTAATTAATTAAATTTGGCGTGCAAAATCAAATAAAAATATTATTTACTCTAATTATATATATATATATATATATATATATATATATATATATATAAAATAAAGAACTTTATATATAAATTCTTTTAATTCAAAGAATTAATGGTTTTAAACTACAAACGGATAATTATCATATATATAAATCAAAGTCACAACAAACAATTTTAACAAAACTAACAAATTAAACATTCTAAAAAAAATCTTAGATTTTATAACAAATTTTAAAATTTTAACTATCAATAAAAAATATTTATTGATAATAAATCCTTAAGCAATTTAGAATTTAAGACTTATGATGAATGTTTGGCAAGTGTACTAAAATATCGTCCTCTAGGATTGAATGAGTTGAGTACTAGATTCCTAATTTATGTAATTTTGAGCAACAAAAATATCAAGATAAATGATGAACATAAACAAGTGATTGAAATTCAAATAATATAAACAATGTTAGAGACTTGATTTCATAAATTTTCATATAAATTCCTACCCTTTTTCAATTGATGTGTGAATTATAATTATCCACTTTTATTAAGAGCTTTTTTACCCCTAATTCCTTAGAGAGATAAACTTATCTATTGAATTCGAACCCCCAATCCCTTAGGTCAGTTACACAATTCAATAAAATCATGAAGAACAATTATTATCTCAATTGCAAACTAATTAGTTGTGCCCAATTTTCCAATTGTGACAACATCTAATGTGTTCTATTTATAATCCAAAGTACTACATCAATCCTCTAACAAAAGGATGTCCTCTAGTACTTTTCTCCTTTTTCTCCCCTTTTCCAATCCTCTCTCTCCTATTTAATCCCCCTCATTCATCTTTTTAAGAGAGTGATTACTCTCTCTAAGTAATTGTCCTTAATTTCTATTTAATTTAAATCTCTTTAAATTCACATCATAAAAGAGGTTAATAACTCTGCTTGTGATCTTCTCTGGTTTCAAGTATGCACTTCCTGACGTAAATCCATAGGTTGTTGTAAAAACCACAACTCACTTGTGTAACACTCTGTTTTGTCTTCTATTCTCTCGAGCTAAATCCATAGATTGTGAAAACTTTCACAGTTCAGTTATGGAACTCTCTGTTTTGCATTTGCATTTTGGAGCAAAATCCTCAGGTTGTGGAACTGTTCACAACTCGTTTGTGGAACTCTCTGGTTTCATCTCTTCATCTTAGACATCAATTCTTTTCAAATTGTGATTTTGACACTTAGAATCACCAATCTACAAGAAAAACACAAAATTCCAATGTATGATCCGAAACAAGGATAATGCATGACTAAATCATTCAATTAATGCAACTATGTATGTAAATGGCCTAAACTAAGATATGAATGCAATTACATTTTATTTACTCATCAACTTATACATATGTCTTAAAATTTATTAGTATATGTCAATCATGGACATGAAAATTGAGAAGGATAATTATAAACATATATCTTTTGATTTTTTGTATACATTTTTAACCTCTAATGAAATATTAATATTTTAAACTTTTACTTGATTAATCACAATTTATTTTATATTTTAAAATAAAAATAATTTCTTTTTTTAGTGCTGATTAGATAAAAAAAATTATGTTTAGGCATCATTACCGCGATTAAGAAATACATTTGGAAGGTTACTGAAGATACACGTAATAAGGATAATTCTTCTATATATCAGTTGTGAAGGAGGTCAACTAATGATGGTTAGTTCATTGTAGCAACAATAATTTTTTTGAGTTTTTTTTTTTTTGTAAAGTGGTTTTTAAGCTTTTTCTTGACTTGTGCATTTTTGTTCCTTACAAAAGGGTTTCGTACTCCTTGTACCACAAAAAATCTAATTGACATTATTTTTTTTATTTTATCTAGTAGAAATTTAAATAAAAAAAATATGAAATCGCACTTATTTTATAAGAATTAAATATATGCTTATTTTTTATAAATATAATATTGGTTTAGAAGTCTATGTAAAAGTATTGTATTTTGAAGAATAAAGGGAAATTATCAGTCCTATTTAACAAAGGTGTTTTTGTTTTTTTTTTCATTTTATCTAATATGAAAATAAAATCTTTGTTTTTGAAGTAGTACCTTATTTTTTCAACTTTTTTCTCTTCTTTTTTTGGCAGTTTTTTTTTTCATTTCACTCTATATGTATAAAAGGGATGTGTTTTTTTATTTTTATCTCTTTCTTTGCATTGCATATCAGAACTGACTAGAAACACGAAACAGTCCTGAATTCAAATTCTCTCCTCAACAAAATGATTGGACTGATATAATTTTTAAAGAACAGAAGTGGAATGAGCTAAACATGGTTGTACTAAAATATATAGTTGTATTTTATTTGATAAGCATAGAGACTTAAAAGACAAGAAAAGACAATAATGGAAGACTGCAATAAGCTAATTTGTTTTTGTAATTTGAAGTTCATTCATGTTGCTTGAAATGGAAAGTAAAAAGGGGAAGAGAAGATAAGAAAAAGAGAAAGGTAGGAGAGCAATAATTAGGAAAGAAAAATAAAAAATTAAAGGGGAAAGAGTGTGGAGGAGAAAAGTACAAAAACAAACTGATGTACGAGGAAGCGTCAACGCCAAATTGTAACTGTCTCCTTTTTTTTCCCAATGGAGATGGAAAAAGAAAGTATGCAAAGCAAAAGGTAGAGCGCGACAAAAGAAACTCATCACTCATCATCTATTACTTCACACTTGAGAGCCTCACAAATCATAGCTCTTTCTCTCTATATCTATCTAATCACTTTCTATCTCTAATAATAAGCAAATAAATAAATGGATGATAAACAGAATGCCACCCACGCTCTGTTTCAAAATGGATGCATGGTCCCTCCCTCTTCCCTTCTTTCCTTTTCTAGATGCTTCTCCTTTTTCTTCTTACTTTAGAGCACACTTACATTTACACAACCATCTTTCAACTTGTGACCACAACCTCACTTCTCTCGCTACCTCCTTTCTTTCTAGTTTTTCGAGTTTTGACCTAATCATTTGTACTACTATAATGCCAACTTTTGCACCTGCCCTCCCCTTATATGTACTCTTTTCTCTTCTCTACGAACCCTTTTCATCTTATTATTATTATAGTCATAATCAATTCATTAAGAGGAATAAACCAGGTATCCTCTGTCAGAGATCAGTTTCTACATTTTAAACCTACGAATTCATTCTTTCTCACTGTACCTCAATATATATATTTTCATAACTAACGTCCAACACAAAGGACAAACTATTTCAATTTTGCTAAAGGGTGTGGTCCTCCAATTAGTTTCTTTCTTCTGTTCTTGCTCAGTTAAGGAAATTAAGACCCACTTATGATTTTCTTAGACTTACACACTCGTACTTTTCAGAGAAACCAATACATGTATATATATATATTAACTGAGTCTATAAAATATCACATTTTTTCACTCTGGTTGTGGGTAGACTTTGCTTTCTGTATTCATAGATTCTGCCCTAGTTCCAGAATAGAATGTTGGGGAACAACCTACTGTGACTGATTATTTTTGCTACTGTATAATTAGAAACCAGCAAAAGAGGTTTTTTCAACTACCTAGTTATAGTTATGATGTATTTTTCTTAAACTTTTTCTTTCTTTTCTCTTTTCTTTTAATTTGAAAATATTCTCAAACCAACCTTGTTAACCAGATGTGACAAAAAGGATATATCTTTTTCAATTTGAATCCACTCATTTAAGCTTGTTATAACACCTTTGTTATTCATAATCAAGCAAGCTAGAAACTGATAAATTTAGGTAAGATGTATTTATAGTCTTTATAATCAAAGAAGACTTTACATTGTTTTAGTTTTCCAAACAATATATTTTTTTGTTGACTTAACATTTTGAATTTTATTTCTTTTTTAGTAATAATGTAATATATAAAATTAAATCACATCACAAAAACATGTTATCATGAAATAAATAAATATTAGTAAGCTTTTAAAATATATAAATATTAAAACCAACTAGAAAAATTAAAACACCGAAACATTTTGAAAACATATTTATATTTATAGATAGTAAAATGAATTTATGAAAATAAAAAGTTATTTTTATCCAAATAATGGATCTTTTAGTCAGAATAGGAGCTATCACCTCATAAAAAGTGAAGTCTTAGGTATATAAATAAGTGCAATAATTAAGATTGATATTAATATAGTTCTGTTTGTGTGTGTTTGTTTACTTTTGAAAATAGGATAATCAACTTGCTTGTTAAATCTTACTTGGTAGGATATTATAAGTATTTAATAACAGACGAAAATCCATACCTACTGATGTTAAGGGCTAACCGAAATTTTCCTCAAATGGGGCATTTCTTAACACTCTATGGAGCTAACAACCAAGGATTGACCTTCTTGCTTTAAAATTAAGATCCATGGAGCTCTCGAATTACCAAACCATAGTTTCTTCTTAAAATACACTTGCTTCTCACACCTCATTCGTGCAAAACGTTGAACCCTACCTAGGTAGAGACGTATACTAAGAAAAAAAATAATAAAATAATGCCAACATGTTGTCACCATATTTATAATTGATGTTATTCATGTCTCAAACAGAACTGTCCAAGACTTGTGCTTATTTTAGAGAAAGAAACATGTTGTTTTTGAAGAAACAAGTACCAGATATGCTTCTCCATGAGTATTTGCTTAAATCATCATAGTTTATTTTTATAGTCAAACAAAGACATATATAACTAGGTTTCGTTTAATTTCTCAAACAATGGAAACAAATAGATTAATTAGAGAAAAATAACCAATCAAGTTCCCTTTTCCACGCTCTTGCAGAAAATTTAAGAGGTTTTATACATAGAAAAATTAGATATAATTATGAATGAAGGTTTGTCTTTGAAGAGAAGAAGGGAACCGAATACCTGCGTGCTAGGTAGGTATTGATAATTAGAAATATATGATGGTGTTAGAAAGAGGGGATTGAGGAAAATACGAAAATTCCATTTTGAAGCTTTTGACTATTATTTCTCTTACAGCGATATGTAGGGCAGTCTAGTCTCTAATTTGATAGCCTATGTAATTAATTAGGCAGTTAGAGGAACCATGTAGATATCATCCACTTCTGATGGGTTGTTGTTCTTGGGACAAGAGAAGCAGACATCCATGTCCTTCTCTACATGTCACTTTCTTTTGGATCATTACACCAAGGGTCCACCGTCACTCCACCCTTAGATGTGCAATCAAATTTATCAGAATAGACTTTTCATTAAGACTTGTAAAAAAATTATAAGTTGAAATGAGTTTGTTTAAAAATAAAAAAAAAAACATGTTGTTGATTATGATAAAGCTGAAATGTGTGTACGAGTAGGTTAGGAAAAGGTAATAAAGGGAAAAGGGAAAGTGAAAGGAAGAAAAGCATTAAAAATTATGGGTGTGTGGTGAGAGTTGAGGTTGGGGAAGGGGTTTTGGGGAAAAGGGCATGAAATAATTGAAAGCATAGCACTTGTGAGAACAAAATGGGAGTGGTAGCTACGACATGAAAGGGGTTAAGGTGGTCCTCAACTTGGTCGTCTAAGAGGGTCCAGGTGGCGCTGCCGCCGGCCGGCAAGGGTGGCCACAGCCACGTGGGAGCTGTGGTCCAAAGCCCTCAGTGGTGTTCGCCATGTGTCGTGAGAAAAGAGGTGACAGCCTGTGCTGTGTGAGACCATCCTCGATCATATGCATCAGATAACAACCAACCATATCAGTTTTCCACTGTTACTGTGTCTAAATTTTTAAATTCTTCTATATATATATATATATATATATATATATATGTCTGTGCCACATCTTCATTTCCACTGCCTCTCATCCATGTTTAAATTTTAAAACCAAAACTCAAACAAACCAAAAACCTTTTATGTACAATGTTCAAAACTAGACTTCTAATATATAGTATCGTCATCATACTTACAAATTAAACATATACATTTTTAAAATGTCAAATATACGTTAAATATATCACAATATATGTTTAATCCTAAAATGATAAGTAATTTAAATGAATTTTAAAGAATCAAAATAATATTAATTTCATTAAAAAAATTTCTAGAACAAAATATTTGTATTAACCAATTTTGAATATTTTTTTTATCTGTTTACCGGCTCTTACACCGGTTTAATTCTAAATGGTTCTTTAAATTCATCAACGCTGTTAAACTCTTCTTCTTCTCGACTATGGCATTGCACCTGTTACTTCCCATGAGTAGGTTTGTGAAAATTTTGGAGATGTATATATGTACATTCAATAATATCATTTTAAAAAAAATCTATTTTGTAAGTTAATTATTATTAATAAATCTTTGAATAATTACTAAAAGATAAAGTTTAAGAATTCGACTTCTTAAAATATTTTTTTAATCTGTAATCAGTTTCGGCAAACTCACTAAAAAATAATTGTATCATAATATTATTGATATCATTAATCTTAAAATATGTTTAAGAAACTTATATAACAAAACTTATCTACTGTTACAATTTTTATTATCCTTAATACTACATTATATTACTAACTTAATTGACAAATTCATATATGAATTTCATTTAGTTATGGTTCATATACTTAATTTGTATAGAGTTTTTCCCTATTAATATTTATAAATTTATAAGCAACATGGATCAACCTCATCTATACATAAGCCAAATACATTAGTTTATATTTAAAAGCATTTATATCAATTACTAATAGTAAAATGATATTTATAAATATTTAAAAAGTAAAATTAATTTTTATAAAATAATTTGTAAAAAGATACCTAATAATTTAATTATAGATTATAAAACTATTTTTTTTTCTATTGATAATTTTTTTAAGCGTGACTAAGTAAATGACACTGATCCAAAAGTTTCTAATAACTAAATGGTATCTTTGTATATGAGATATGTTTGGTATATGAGATAGGGAACAGTTTGGTTTGGGAATAAGTAGTTATTAAAGGCAAAATAATACTTTCACACTCCCTAAAATAAATTCACAGTTGACAATCCATTTAATAATGCAATAGAATATACTAGAATTTTAAGTTAAAAAATAAAATAAACAGATTTAAAATATCATTAATATCTTGGATATAGTGATATGTTATTTTCTTAGTAATATGAGATATGGGAGGTATAAATTGGCAAGGATGAGATCCGGTTTGGTTAGACTTGTTTTGGTTTAATCCGCGACAAATAACTATACTTATGTTGCAATAATAATTTTATTTTGATACTTTACATCTTTGTTATACTAACAATAAAATTAAAATAAGCTAAGTAAACATATGATTAATATTTATGTCAAATAAATATGTTAAAGTTAAATTTCTTTTAGGAGAAAAAAAAACACAATAAATTGTTGTTTAAACTAAAAAAAATATAGTAATTACTCAATATTAAATAGAGAACTGATATACAAAAGAAGTATAATGATTTTTTTTCTGGGGTTATGTAGGTTAGTTCGCCTACCCTGTCATTAATCCGTTTAGATTGTGAATTATGCAAAAACAACCTAAACAAAACAATGAGTTAAAATACTCAATTCATCATGCACATTTTTTTTTCCGACAAACCCCTCCCACAACTTGTCACGCTATCATCTCTACAAAGGCATAAAAAGTTTATTATGCACCCTTTTGAAAATAGAATTACCTTATTATCCTTTAAATCACATGTTAAAAATACGCTATACATCAAAAATTTCAAATATAATAGATTATATGTAATTTAATGTTTTATTTTTATTTTCCCTTTTACTCTTTGTATATTTATAATTATTATTTAAAAAACTACTTATAGTTGCACCGTTCTCCATTGTCTTCTATTTTTTTCCTCCAGGTTCCTACTTTTGTCCAATAAGTTATTCAACTTTTGTATGTTTGATATATAATTAATTATATGCGAAAATATATTGTATTATTGAATTAGTCTTAAATTTATCATTTGAAATTGAATACAAAAACTATTTATTGTCTTTAAGTTTTGTTGAAAAAAATGTATGATTCAAAAATTAATATAGTAGGAGACAATAATTATTATTTATAGTATTGAATCTTGAATTGTCCAGTTAGACAGTTTAAGAAGAGTAATCATTTTTTCATAGTTTATTAGTGCATATAAATTTTAATATACATGACTTCAAATTCATGAATATTTTGGAATTGTGTTTTGTATTGATCTTTAGGTGCATATTTGATTATGATTTTTGATCATTTGTCATTTCGTGTAACTTGAAGACCAATGCGAAATGCTGGCAAAATTTCGTGAAATTTTATATATGTTAAATAAACTAAAGAAAGTGAATATTATTGAATGGAATAGGTTCTCTCTAGAAATGTTGTCGTAAAGTCTGAAAATTAAATAATTATTCAAAATCTGAGAGGGTCTATGACAGTCAATGGTTGTTATTGGAACCGTTGTCATAAACCAAAAAATATTTTCTTTTCTTTTTTTAATTTTTTTCTATTTACTGCTTTGGTTTTCTTATAACCGGAGCAAAATCTTCAACTTTTAGCTTTGGTTCTGAATCACGGCCTAAAGTCCCCCTTCTTTTACCTTGTCTTAATATATCTTGGTTCTGAAATCGTTGTCATAACTTAAAAATAGTTGTTGTCATATCCCTTCGTTGTACTAATGATAAGTGTAAGGAATGATCGATAAAGTACATTAAGTCAATAGAATCACCCAATTGAATGAAAAAGGGTGATAGACATGATCATAGTACTATGAATGAAGAAAATAGATACATACCAGGACAACCCGTGAAGTTTTGTCAACCTAAGTTGACGATTATTTCCAAAAAATGGAAAGCAAAATGGTTAAAGATATGGATTGTCAAAGAAATAAAAGTTGATGGGAAGGTTGAGATTGAAGATCCTTATTCCATAAGGACAAAATTAGTGACAACTAAAAAAGTTTAAGCCTCACAAGTGTGATGAAGAGAACAAACACACCAGAAGAATTGATCATGAACCACTAATTACAAGCGTCGAGCTAAATGACATTAAACAAGTGTTTTTTGGAAGGCAACCCAAGTTTTTTTTTTGCATCTTTTTTGCTTATGTTTATTTTATCAACATCACTCGCTAGGGTAGTTTGCTCGCCCAACGAAGTTTTTATCATTATTGTTTTCACTTGTCGGGCGACCTTAGCTTGCCCAATAAAACTTTTGCTTATGTTTTGTGAAAAAAAAATTGGATGGTCAATTATGTTAAGAATACTCTTGAGCATTGATTTATTGTCTCATAATTGTGCATATAGTTGAGATACCTTGTGGTATACAAAGAAAAATCATGGGTCTCTTGATTTAAATGCTGAGAATTTCTTCATGAGAGCTTCCATTTTGAGTCATTAGCTTATTTTGAGCTAACAATGCATCTTGAGTTTGAAGCTCCAACACACTGATAAGTGCTCAATTTAAGTGAATTTCAGGATAATTTTGGCACTTATCTTGTTTTGTTTTTGTAGATTATTCTTAATTCACCCCTATTTAGTTTGTTTTGCAGTTCTTAATATCTACAAAGAGTTAAAGTGGAAAAATGAAGAAAATAACATACTTCTAAGATATTTCTGGTAAACTGACTTTGGCGCAGCAAAAGCATAAAACTGGAAAAGCTTGAGCCACATAAAGAAATCCACCTTAAAGAGAAACCTCAAGCACTGGACCTAAGGCTTAAAGCCACAAAGACTTCTTCACATATAAGTTATCTTAGGGGCTCCACACAAAAGCACGAGGTTTAAGCCATAGAGGAAAGCCAGCTTGAGAGGAAACTTCTGTAGTTGGAGCCATGAAGTCATTATTGAAGTCATACCCTAAAATGTTTACAAATATAGACCTTATGTCCTCATTTTAGGCATTGTGTGGAGCATCAAATATGTAGTAGTAGAGTACGAATAAGTTTGTGAGACTCAAAAGAGATGCTTTCATTGTAAATCTTATGTCTAAATGCTGCTAGAATTGTATTGAAATATTATATGAGTATTTGAACTCTCTCATGTTCAGGTTAGATGTAATCAATTCTACCTCTTTACTTATACTTCTTGTATATTTATTTATGTTTTCATTCAATTTGTTTGTGAATTAATTTGTGCATGTTGTTGGATGAATTGATCACTCTTCTTATTTCATTAGTTTGGAATTGAGTGAGAATTGATTTCAAGTTTTGGTCCAACTAATTCTCCTCTTACATTAGACGCTAGGAATAGGTCTAAGGCTCTAATTAGTTATAGAGTCTCAATCTTAATGCAAGTTATTCATTCAAGTAGTCATTGAAGAATCATTAAAGTTTGAAGATTTTAGGTTCTAGTTGTTGGGAATGGACCTAAAGTTACATTTAAAGAACACTCCCAAAATAGTGAATGATTTACATAAGGACATAGACATGATCAGTAGTGGTGTAGTGGAAGAGGATGAGATGAAATCCATTTATAGCTTTTACTTCACTCAATCTATATAATATATATTATTATCATTATTTTCCAAATACATAAACCAAAAAACAAACTATTAATATGCTTGTTAAATCTCTATAGATACGATAACCCTCATTTGGTTGTACTACAAATGACTTGGTGCACTTGTCAATAAGTCACACAACTGAATAAATCTTTTAAAATTTGATATTGTGTTGGGGATTTTGGGGCTTAAGCCTAATGAACATAAATTTTGTTTACCCAAGTTTACCCATCACACCCCTTTTCTTTATGAGCTCTCTCACTTTGCACTTCATAATCATTGGAAGTCATATTCTTTATCAACGCCTTGCCTTCATTAGGTGTCTTTGATTTAATAATGCCTACAATTGAGGCATTCAACATCAACTTTGTTTATGCTCTTGGTCTTTCCAAAAGTATGTGGATTTGCATATTGGCTCATCAAATACATGCATAGAAGTCTTCCTAAGCAAACTTTTGAATTTTTCCCATGCTTCACTAAACGATTCATCACAATATTGTTGGAATGAGGAACTATATTGCTTCCCTTGATTAACCTTTGTTAAGGAAAAATATTTGGGAAGAAATATTTTAACATCAACATCCCAAATAGTCAAGTTATTCTCAAGGAAAGATTGTAACCATACCTTCGCACCACCTGCCAATGAAAAAGGAAATAAGCTTAGACAAATAGCTTCATCAAGTACCTAGTTAAATTTTATCGTGTTGCTTATCTCCAAGAATGTAGTCAAGTGAGTATATGGATTCATGAGATAATCCATGAAACTAATTACTCTGCACCAAATGTATAAGAGTTAGCTTCATCTCTATATTTGCTATTACTGCATTTATTGTAGACCTTGGGATTGTGGACTCTATTTCTTTTAAGCTATAAAGATTTTACCCTATCACGAGGAAGGGAAAATCAGGTTTTACTACTAGTCCGTAACGCTTAAGGTTTTAAGAATTTTACTTTCATTTGACGATAGGTTTGTGACTTATGGAGTCTGAGTCAATGCATATATCTGGATATTGAGTCTAACCTATCCTTTGTTATATATTTTTAATCAAATATTTGCAACGAATTTTAGCTATGGATACATGCTAACACATGTATTTTGGTCATCCTATGTACATAGATATAAAAAGTATGATGTAATCCATTGGCTTTGTAATATTGTATATAAGTTTATGACACTTTTTCTTATTTTTTAGAAATTTTAAAGATTGAAAGCATTCTAACTACACCATATTATATTTGTGTATACTTTATTTCATTTATAT
Source organism: Vigna umbellata (assembly GCF_029865625.1). Classification (NCBI taxonomy): domain Eukaryota; kingdom Viridiplantae; phylum Streptophyta; class Magnoliopsida; order Fabales; family Fabaceae; genus Vigna; species Vigna umbellata. Next base: position 88,348,207 of record NC_142165.1, on the reverse strand, counting down.
GAACAAACTTACTTAATACTTAACTTGGAACGATTATTAATAGTATAAATATATGAAATTGGTTAGAAAATATTAGTGTAATTTTACTGTGTTAAATTATTAAATTTTTAATTTATGAAAAATACTTTAATTTTTATATATTTTTTTAAATTCTAATAAATATATTTTTTTAAAATAAAATAAGTTACGTAAATTTCGTTTATTAAAATTATAAGAGATATGAATGTGTGTTTAAAAGTTGAAATGTATATAAATATAATTTATTAAAACCATAAGGGAGATAAGAATATTGTTTTCAAAAAAATCAATCTTCTTTCACTTTGTTAATATTAACAAAAAAGTTACACTCACATGTGATGTTTTCTTTTCGGATTTCATGTAATGCACTTTATCTTTAAATATCTATAAAAAAAAACCTCAAATGTTTAAGGACATTATACCCATCACCCGTTTCTTTAATTATTTTAAAAAGTTTATAACGAATTATTAAGGTAATTTTTGGAAGATAATAAAATAAGATTTATGTGCAATCTAACAAAATGGGCGTATTATTCTAATATATTAAAAATTTATAGCATCAAGTTTTGATTCAAACAATTTTAAGACTTATGAATATTAAGAATAAAGTTATTATTATTATATTATACATATTTCTTATCTTATTATAAATATTATTAATGAAAATCTATTTTCAGAGTCAGAATTTAAGATATGAATTTTCTAAGACATTTTTTTAGAATATACGTTGACGTAAAATAAATTTAATATTTTAAATCTTAAATAAGACTTATTTTTATGCCAACAATTAAATAAAATATTGATTAGAAAGTGACTAGTAAAATATTCTTACATTGAAAAATATTAAAATATTATACTCTAATATATATATGATTACATATGCATATATTAAATATATATTATTGACATTTTTAATTTATGCAATAAGATTCACAATTCTCATTCTCATAAAAGATGAAAAATATTCTCAAATGTAATTCTATTAGAAGTAACACTATAAAAAGATTCTCTAAACAATTTTAGAGAAAAATAATAATTACTCGTAATAGTGACAATTTAGATATTAATTTATAATTTAAAAACAATTAATATTTAAAATAGTCTATTCTAAATAAAAATTATAACTAGATTTTAAATTGGTGTCTAAATTGATCACTAACTATAGGTACTTAAATTTTGAGTACTAAAAGAATTAGTGTTTAAATTAGTTAATAATCTATAATTTTTAGTTTATAAATTAGTATTTAAATTAATTATTATAGTAATTAATTTTTTTTTCATTACTATTTAAATATTTTCTTGTAGTAGAAGAAACAAAAAAATTCGATTTGTATAGTTTAATTAAAATCATAGATATGTTAAGACGGGTGGTTTTATTGGATGTGGCCCAATGGAATGTAGGAGTCCTCTTGTAGAGGCAATGTGACCTATTTTGAAGGACTTTTCTTTCATCCATATTATGGCCCAGCTTAATCCATAGTTTTTCGAACAATATTTATGGACAGGACAGGCACTTTTGACATTTCCAAAAAAATTTTGAAGGTGCATGAGGAAATCATAGGGTGCAGGGAGAAAGAACCCAATCACAACCAATGCTATATTAATGTATTATGGGCCAGCTTCGTCAATCAAATCCAACTATGTGAAAATTATGAGAGTTGCTCCCTCCACCATCATCAACAGCTCTCTGCACCACTCTATACCTAATTTGCCCTTCTATAAAACGGATGTCAACATCTATTTCACCTTCAACGGATGTTGACATCCGTAAACGGATGTTGACATCCGTTTACATATTTTATATTTTAGTTTATTATTTTTATTTAAAAAAAACTTCAACGGATGTGGCCACATCGATGTGCCACATCCGTTTAATAGATTTTTAAAAAGTATTTTATTTATTATTTATATAATAATATATAAATTAAATTAATAATAATTATTTTATTAAATAAAATAAAATTAATTTATAGATGATTAAGTAATATTTTTAAAATAATTAAATAATATTTATATATTAATTTAAAATAAAAAAATAAAAAACTAAAAACTAAAAAACACAAAGGGTGTTGCTCCCTCCACCACCACCCTATACTTCTTCCACCTCTCCACATTATTTTAAATACAATTATATCCTTAAGTTAAAAAGATTTTTTACTTTTACCCTATTTTAAATAATTTGAAACCCTAATTTTACTTTCCCAACACCCACCCACGGAACTCTCTTCCCCTTTCCCCATTTTCGTTTCACCTCCCCACCTCCCGCACTTCCATTCCTTTTTCTTCCCAGATTTTTTTTTGTTTGAAAGCTTCCATTGTCGTCGTGGTGTGAAGGAGCGTCGCTGTCATGGTGTGGAAGAACATCGAGGAGCGTCCAGAGTATCAACCAGCGTGAAGAAGTATACATCAAGGGAGGTGACATCCTTCAATGGATGTCAACATCCTTCAACAAATGTCGACATTCGTTCCGTTTAAGGTAAAACGAATGTCGACATCCGTTTTTTCTTAAACGGATGTTGACATCCGTTGAAGGATGTCACCTCCGTTTAAAGGTTACGTTTTTTATTTTAGGGTTTTATTTCAAGGTTTATTGGAATATGAGGAAGCACGACACGCACTACACCACGAGAGAGAGACTGCTTGATAATTCTTTCCACCACCACCAATCTTTGCAACTTGTAGTATCTCACAACGAAAGAAAAGAGAGGAAAAAAATATAATGTTAAAATGAAATAAAAGTATTTTACTCATGTACGAGACTAGAATAGGTTATTAATGAAATAAGTTGTGAATGGGTAAAATTAAAAAATAATAACCCTAAAAATAAAACTTTACTCAGGGACAAAATAGTAAATGAGAGGTGGAGGGAGAAAGGTGTGGTGGTGGAGGGAGCAACACCCAAAAACAAAAAACAAAAAAATTCAACGGATGTCGCCACATCCGTTAACGTATGTAACGGATGTCGCCACATCTGTTAACGTATGTAACGGATGTGACACATCCGTTTTAATATATTTATAAAAAATATTTTAATTATTATTAAAATAATAATACATAAATTAAATTAATAATAATTATTTTGTTAAATAAAATAAAATTAATTTATAAATAATTAAGTAATAATTTTAAAATAATTAAATAATATTTATATATTAATTTTAAATAAAAAAAATAAAAATACTAAAAACTAAAAAAACAAAAATATTCAACGGATCCGTTTTAATATATTTATAAAAAAATTTTAATTATTATTTAAATAATAATACATAAATTAAATTAACAATAATTATTTTATTAAATAAAATAAAATTAATTTATAAATAATTAAGTAATAATTTTAAAATAATTAAATAATATTTATATATTAATTTAAAATAAAAAATAAAAAAACTAAAAACTAAGAAAAACAAAAAATTCAACGGATGTCACCACATCCGTTTTAATATATTTATAAAAAATATTTTAATTTATTCTTTAAATAATAATACATAAATTAAATTAATAATAAATATTTTATTAAATAAAATAAAATTAATTTATAAATAATTAAGTAATAATTTTAAAAAAATTAAATAATATTTATATATTAATTTAAAATGTAATAAATTGAAAAACTAAAAATAAAAAATAAAATAAAAACTCAACAGATGTGACACATCCGTTGAAGAATTTTTTCTTCAACGAATGTTGACATCCGTTGAAGAAAAGAGGTGGGACGGTAGGATATTTTAAAATATAAAAGATAGTTTTAGAATTTAAAAAATATGTGGTGGTGCAGGGAGCAAAGTGGGGTGGTGTAGAGAGTATGCTTCGAAAATTATTTGGGCTTAAGGTTATGGAGTGTCTAAAGGCCTTTCATTTATTCCAGTGGTTTATTTTTTACCTCTATAATGCGAAAAACTCCTCTCTCTCTCTCTCTATAACATTTTATATTTATAATTTAAGATTAAATATATTTTTGGTTTAAAATTATAATTAGTTTCTTTTTTAAATTTTGAATAAATTTAGTTTCTTATCTTTAGAATAGCATGTATTTAGTTTTTTTAACCAAATGTTAATGTTATCATGAAATACGTTTAAAATGTCAATTAAACTTAACACAATTTAGTTACAAAGACTAAATTCACTTATTTCTAAAATTGTGAGATTAAATTGTATCAAAATCTCAAAGAAAAATTAATTTTAATTTCACCAAAAATTAAAAGATCAAAAACATATTTAACCCTATAATTTAAATATATTTTGAATTGTATTTTAAATTAAAAATATAATACAAATTACGTAAATATTTATATTATAATTAAAGTATTTAAACAATGAAAAACACCTTTTCATTTTTTTTGTTTTTATGTAATTTTAATAAAAATTAAATTAATTTAAATCGTATCTTATTATCTTGTACATATTAAATATTAGATCAAGTTAACAATATAATATTATTTACCGTGCATTAAATATTGTAAGTAGTAAGTTTAATCTTCTCTTATTCTATCACGTTTTGCTCTTTATCTTATAGTTTTATATAATTAAATTCGGTTTGATAATTAATATATAATAAAATATAAAAAATATGATAGAAATATAATAAAAAATATTTTTAGAAGTTAATTTATACTTAAACTAATTTTAACCCATTTAAAAAAATATTTTATGTTTTCTTCTTATTTTTCTATATCAGACCATACTATTCGTGTCAAGAGTTTCTCCATACAGAGTATATAGTTGACCAATAAAGAGTGTGTGATAAAAAGAATGTTTTTAGTCTTTTGAAAATATAAGGTTAAGAAGGTGTGTCTGTAACATTCGATTTAACTTTTAAAAAAATATTTATAGAAAATTATATTTAAAAATTATAATTTTACTCATATTAATATTTTAAGAATAAAGTATTACTTTTTATTTTTACAAAATTTGCATAAATATTTCCAACAATATTTTTTTATGATTAGCTATGGTTAAAAGTCGATATGACAATCTTAATAATTATAGAGTGATATGCACCTTTCTTTTTATTTATAAACATAATACTGCTATTGTTTAACTTTTTTTTCTTTGTAGGTAGGTTTATCACATTTAGTATTCAATGATTATTTAGTCATTAAAATCATAATTTAAATGATACTATCTGACTTAATATTTTTTTTTCTAGCATTTGTAGCAATTAGTCAACGTCTTTTTTAGTCTTTTTTAAGTTTAATGTCTAATATTTATTAAGAGGAATTAATGTGATCTTGTTAGACTGAGGTTAAGGTTAACTTCATTAGAAGATAATAAAGAAACAGAATAATATTGACACTTTTTCTTTTACAGAAATATAAATATATCACTTTGTCAAATGATGTTCTTTTAAAGAACATCACATTCACTCATTTTAATAAACAGTGAGACACATGAAATAAAAAAAAGTTGAGAAGAAAACCTTGAACAATTCCTATGAATATTACTACCAAAAGATATACTAAATAATCAGATTTAATAGAAGATAACCTAACTCAATTATCCAGAAATCATCATATTGGAAGTGGGTTTGTAACCCTAGGAGGGTACATATAGCATTAGCATGTCACTGATGCAGGAGATCTCAATATTAGAGTAGTAGAGAGACTCGACCATGTTTTTATACAGTTTCTTCAAGTCTTATCATGGTTGAACTTCTCTTTCCTTCCATCAATCTTACAAACTTTGAATTACCTGAATCCTCAAACATGAAACTACTCGAACAAGCAATACTTGACAAGGGTTGGTCTATGAATTTGCACATTCTTTATTTCATATTGGTCAATAGCAACATCAACAATCTGGTCTATCTTCTCTACGTGTCATTAGTCTTTGCTGTTTGAATCAACGTTTAACGTAATATTTTTTCAATGACAAAGTTTTCATTTCCGCAAATGTGTCCAAGTTCATTCCTAAGTCGGAATTTGATATTATTTTTCGTAGGCTTATCAAAGATTCTCCCCATAACTAAATAAAAATATAATTTGATTTTGATGAGTATGTATGTGTTATACGGTAGAAGACAAAACAGAAAGATGAAAAGTATGCAGAAAACAACAAACTATGAGAAGGGAGCAGAGATGAGGTGATGCTTGTGGGCACCCAATTTTTCCTTTGATTCTGCCATGGCTAACCAACATTATACTAACTTTATAAGGACTGAATTTTAAAGTTAACTTAATCTCATAAAACCAATTTGTAAAGTGAACTTTACACTCATTTATGTATTATAAATTGACCTTATTTAGGATTGATGTAGAACTTTCAATAATCAGAATAAATATAATTAAAAGAATTTTTTTATGATCGAATTTTATAGAGAAGTTGACAAAAGAATATTTTATGTTTAAGGTAAAATATAAACGCAATAAACTTTTGTTAGTTTAATACTAAATATTTTACATTATCATAGAAATGCAATATATGCTTACTTATTGTTTTTTTTCAGTTACAGTAATTTTGATATTTCAGTATCGCAATAACTAAAATTATAAAATTATAACATATAAATATTCACGGTAGTGCGAGATGTGTATATTATAATGTATTTTTAATGACTTTAAGTGGAACATTGTTAAGACAATTCAGTGGAATTTTTTTCTAGATCAAGTCAACGTTTTAATGTCAATTAACTAAGAAAGTTGTCTAAATACGTACAACGATAACTATAAGAATAATCACAATAAGACTTTTATGATGGTTATATGATTGCATGCGTTATATAATAACTTTTCAAGGATATTTCTTATATTTATTAACATTATTTTATTCACTATATGTTTGTTTTTAAGGTATTACCAGCGAGTACTCTCCTAATCTATAAACAATTATTTATGAAGAAGAAGAAAAATGAATTTACAAAAAAAAAGTGTTTAAATTCACAAGAAATTTGTGGTTGTCTATTTCTTGTTTTTTTCAACTCATGCTATGTAAATACGTTGTATTACAAAACACAATTGTTTGACTCAAACCATTATATTACACTAATCCAAAAAGCCATTATAACGTTATCCATTTGATATAAGGATTTAGAAAAATCAATGTCATTTTTTTGGTTAGTCTCGTTATAACATATGTAAGGTCAGTCTCCTCTGTAATACGTCAATTAATGTTATAGTGTATTCTGAAACTGGCGTTAAAAGGCTTTATGATATCGGTCACACCTCCGTTTCACATTAAACTTGTCTTAAAAATATAAAATAATTGTACGAGATCATTGGGACAAAATCTCTTCACTATTTTTTCTTTTTCTAGTTTGCACGAAAGTTCTCCAACTAATAGAGTTTCATCTTTAATCGATTTTACTCTATATTAACTTTGTGGTGATCGTTTGGATTCGAGCTTTTATTTTTCCCGATTGTATTTGTAAAGGTTAGTGTTTTCTCTTCTTTCTGATTTTTAGAATTTTATAATAGTTAGAGTCTTCACCATATTGGTTTCACATTCAAAATTAGTAGTAAAAAACTTCAAAAAAATCATAACTTTTGTTATAGACTTCGGAGATGCTCCAAAAATGAAAGTTGTTAGAAATGGAATGATGAAATTTTTTATTAAAACAATCCATGATTTTTTTTGTATTTTTTATATTTTTTTTTCATGTTTTACAGCTTTATTTGAAATACCTATAATGTGAGAAAATATATAATAACCACGTGCTTATATTCAAATTTCATTTTCATCCTAAAAACCAAATATCCTACATCTAAAATTTTATTTCTAACACTCATAATTCATTTCATATTCCAATTAAAAGTTTCAAAATCGTTTTTGGTTTCAAGAAAAATGAAATCTATCAAAATGTGATCACAAATTTGAATTTTTCTTTTCATAACTATAGGTTTCGATTATAAAATAATTGAAATCTATATTGGTATATGCTTCAGTTCTTTAAATAATCAAAACATATATTAGTATAGGCTTCGATTATTTAAAGAATCAAAACCTATAGTTTTGCAAATAATTTAAAAATGTCACTATTGAAATTTTGGAAAATATTTGCACAACTATAGGCTTCAACTATTTAAAGAACCAAAGCTTGTAGTTTTTGCAAATGATTTAAAAAAATGTCACTGATAGCACTTTTGAAAATATTTTCATAACTATAGGCTTCAATTATTTAAATAATCGAGGCATATTCTTCTACTAGGATTAAAACTATATCTCACTAAAGATTTTTCATTTGCGCTGCTGCATCACTTATTCACTGCAAGAGCCACTTTGTTCCCTTCCTCGTCGCCAAATGCGAACTAAGTTGTTGCTTTCGCTGTCACTCTTCTACTTTTCTCACATACCTTTCTCGTAGCCAACACGAAGTGTGTCGCTATGTTGTTACTATGAGTCTCCTTTCCTTTCCATTTCAAACGTTATTAAAGGTTTGTTCTCTTGTCTTGTATTTTTTTTAGTTTCATAATCCTTTCTTCATAGTATTTTTTAATATCTTCTATTCAATGTGGGGGTGAAAAAGGTGGTAATGACTCTATTTTTTGTGGGGGTCATGGTGGTTCTTCCATGATTATAGGGTGGAAAATATATGAGGATGGAAAGAAATTGAAAAAATAATTTTATTTTTTTTTTGGAAAAATGGAAATCGTAAAAAATATTGTAAAAGCATGAAAATTATATGAAAAAGTATATTTCGCAATTTTTACCTGTTACTTGCTTATGGTTCATATAGTGGTATTAAATTTTAGTTTAATTTGTCATGTTCTTTAATACAGTGTTGGAGTTACTCAATGAAAATATTTTTTATAAGAAAATCACAATAGGCTTGGGTTGCTTAAGGAACCGAAACTTATAGTCGGATAGGTTTAAATTATTTTTCAAAATTAAAGCTCGTTCCTTTATTTATTTAGTTTTATAATACTTTATTGTTTTGAACTTTAATGTTAGAAACGAAGTGTAATGTTAAAGTTTATGCTTCAGTTCAGAAGTCCATAAACCTTTTTTTTTTTCTTAATATGTTTTGATTTGAAAACTAAAATATAATGTCGAAAATAACACGTGTCTAAACTTTTGGTTGCGCTAATGTTAATGTTGTTGTAGCAATTAATGAGTCTTGAAAAATGATTTAGTTTTTAAGTTTTAAGAGACATTTGATATTGACGTCAATACTGTGAGTGAATGAACTATGATAGAGACCTAACTCATAAACACATCATAGACTTGTTGCAACACGCCTTAATTAGTATCTAAAAATAACATATTGCAAAGATGAGACATTTTAGCTCAGTTATCAAGCCAAGGGACAGCCCCACAATGGCCATATAGGTAGGTCAGACCCATTATTACATAAACAAGTTCCTCCTAACGCAAAATAATTAATCTAATATGAGGATTTAATATTAAACTAGTAAAGATCTAAGATTCGATCATATTTACGCATGTCATTTTCAAATAATATATTTTAATATAGATCACATATGATAAATTTAATATATGTAAATTTAATATATGTAAGTAAATGTAAATTTTATTTTATAATTCAGAATTTGTAATATGTTTCAAATCATTTTAATATCATCTTAAAAAAATTTAAGTCGAACTTAATCTTATAACATAAAATTTAACTTGTAAAAGGAGGTTTAAATTTACTTATTTGGTAACATAAACTTTCCCCTACATCTATAAACATATTTATATCTATTCCCAAAAACTCATTTCTAATAGGTGCAGGAATTTTGACAAACCTGTAAACACATATTTATATCTCTTACAAAAACTCTCAACAGAGCATTGAAAATTGTAACATCCCAAAAATATAGTATAAACCATATAAGAGGATAGTCACATATTAATAATATGACAGATCCGTCTTACAAAATATCGGAAGCACAACTATGACCGAACGGTCTTACAAAATACTACAGAATTTAAAACTGTACAGAGGCTACAATTAAACCGAACGGTTTACAAAATAAACTTATAACGAACGGTCACTAGTACAATCAAGAAAAACAACAGCGGTTATTTTCGCTGATAGACACCGATTTTTCAACCAAGGTATATTCAGACGAGGTAAAAAGTGATAGATTTTATGCCTCGGTTCAGAACCGAAGCATAAAATGGTAGGATTATGCTTCAGTTCAAAATTAACTGAAGCAATAACATTTTTTATTTTTTTAAATTTTATGCCTCTATTCCTGATGAACCGAGGTCGTTTCTCCCCCTCTCCTGTACCTCATTTCATCTCCTACCTCTCCCATGCCAACAATCAGTTCTCCGGCCCAATCCTCGCCTCCTTCTCCGCACTCTCCGGCCCAATCGGTCCCCTTCCCCTCGCCATCGTCGCGATGCCCATCCTCCGTCATCTCCACCTAGCGGCAACTTTTTCTCCGGCCAGATCCCTCCCGAGTATGGCACCTGGCAGCACCTAACGAGCTCATGGGAAACATCCCCGGAGCTTGGAAACCTCACCGCGCTTGGAAACATCCTCCGTCATCTCCACCTCGGCGGCATCCGTCGGAGATTGGAAACTTGTCCCAGCTTGTCTGTTTCGACGCTGGGTATTGCGGACTCTTCGACGATATTTCGGCTAACCTCGGAAGGCTTCAGAATATGGACACGCTCTTTCTTTAGGTGAATGCGCTCTCCGGCTCGCTCACTCCTGAGCTGGGGAACCTGAAGAGTCTCATGTCGATGGATCTTTCCAACAATGTTCTCTCCGGCGAGGTTCCGACGAGTTATGTGGAGCTCAAGAATCTAACTCTGCTGAACCTTAACCGTGTAGGAGTCAGCCGTCAGCTCCAACTCCTCCTTCTTCGTTTCTGAAACTGAAGTATATTAGTGAGATTATTATTAATGAGTGAAGCACGTGCTTGGTGAAGTAGCATTGTTATTTTTTAGGGTTAGGAGTGGAAGAAGGAAAAGTTGGAGGAAAGGAAGAAGGACAAGGAAAAATGGGATGGGATTGGATGTGACACAATTGCACGGATTCATGCCATTAATGGCCTCGGTTCTGTAATGACCGAGGCATAAACTTCTTTCGACACCGGTTCTATATAGAACCGAAACACTAAATTACGTGTCAAGCCAAAACTCAGCTTTGCAGAGACGCAGGTAACTTTTTCATAAAGTATCAGACACCGGTTAGATTTGAACTAAGGTAAGATGCCCTATATGCTTCTGATATTCTTAAACCGGTGCATATAAGTTTGTGAAAATTACAAGATTGCCATCGTTTTCAGATAGGCTTCGGTTTTTCTTTGACCGAAGCCTATTAGGCGAATTCAAAAGCATATCTTTTACTAGTGGGTCTTACAAAAGAAGAGACCAACAACTAATTCAAACGTTTCTAAGGTTCGGCCTTCACTTCCACTTCTTCCAATGCTTCTTCTAGCAAGTCTTCTCCTTCTACTCACATCCACACGGATGATCATTGCAACAGGACAAACAACCGAACGTACAACACAGACAAAATGATAAATAGGGTAAGCTTATGTAATTTAATTAATTCAATAAAACATACAATTTTCGTGATTAAATCAAACAACAACCAAATTATAATTCATACATCATGGCATGCAAAGACCGACCACTTGACTCTAACCGTTCGGACTATATGAATCCTGTGTAGCTACGACGTTTGTGCACTCGGGTGATGTAGTAACTGGGATACCCTCAACAGCTGTCACCCAAGGTTAATCTGTTCCGTCCAAGTTAACCTTATGGACTAGGACCTCCTGCCATTCCCACACATGACTTACTCCTCTCTAGTTGAGAATGAGTAATCACGGAATATCAAGATAAACGCCCGCTAAGCTTTGCCCACATTCATACTTTACCATTCAATAACCATTTTCTGAGATATTCCTCCCTGGAATACTCTTTCATAACCAAACTATTTCATTGCATCATATTTCAAATTCCCTTATACTTCATCATCAATATATTCAACTGAAATAAAATCACACTTTCTCATCATAGCACAAGTCCGAATGGAATAACACTTATTAGAAACTAACATGACCGAACGTTATTTACAAATTTATTCGCTTCAATGAACAAACCCTTAAGAGTTCACACCAGACGCCACAAAGTCAAGGCCGAGTACTGAGACTCTAGGCCGAACACCTTTTAAAGACCAATACTGTTTGACACCAAATGCTAATAACTAATGAGATACTATGAAGAAATGAACGCTATTGAGTTTGACAGAAGACTCTTATTTTAAAAACGATAATAATAGATTACTGAACCGAGACCGAGCACTAGGTTTAAGACTGAGCCCTGTAGAAACCGAATACTATTGAACGAGCGTTGGTCCAAGACCAAGCACTTATCAAGAACGAGCACTACTGAGATCGAACGCTTGGTCCAAGACCGAGCACTAGTAAAATTAAATAAAATGAATGAATATATATATATATATATATATATATATATATATAGACACACACACACAATTGCGCCACACTTATTTTTAATGAAAAATAACGATATCATCTACGACTTTAGTTATTATAGAATACATTAGCTAAACTGTTTAGGAAACATAAAGAAGAACTATACTTAGACCGAACGCTCATTTACATATATCTAATAATATAAAACGATCGTCATTAACTAAATTATCTCTAGAAGAATAATTTAGTTTAGACGGACGCTCAAAGGGAAACCGAATGGTCAATACTGACTCTCGGTTACAGTTTACAAAATTCTGCAGGGTACTACAGAATGACTCTCAGACAATATCCCTAAGGCATGAGAATTCAGTTAAGACCATACACTTCCATGAAGAATTGAACGATCACAAATGATGCTCGACCACAATTATAGAATTTACTCAAAATACTACAGTTCGAAGATCAAACCCTATTTCAACTCAGTTCACACCATTATCAATCATCCATCCATACATCCAAACGAAAGCCTTTGACGCCGGGAGAGTTCAAACGGTGCCTGAAAGGTGATCGGAAGAAGAAAAGATGAGATTTTCTTAGAGAGAAGGTGGAGATGGTAGAGATGGTAGAGAGAAGGAGGAGATTCAGAAGGTTGAAGATGAATGGTGCATGCAGAGAAGTGACACGAAAATTTGAAAGTTTCAGTTTTACTCCTATCGTCAAAACCGTTCGTCCAATCTGCATCACACACCTGTCTTCCACTTTCTGAATTTCAGACGCCTCTTTCGCTTACACATGTACTCCACTAAGTTGGGATTTTTATGTGTCTGACATAAATCATATATTTATAAAACTTAAAAATTTGTATGAGTGAAATTTAAAGAATTAAAATAGCATAATTACATAGCGAGACTCTAAAGTACAATAAGATTATTAGTCTTATTTTAAAACAGTGAAAATAACGAGAACTCACTTCACTTTGACAGCACAACCATGCTCAATTGAAAATGCCATGCCATTGACTCATTGTGTTGTTTGACTCCTAGCTAGTGGAAAAACTTAAAATAGTCCTTCTGGTGTAGCTATGGTCTGGTAAATGATTGGTGTTTGTTTCCCTCGAAATGGATTTTGGCAGAAGGTATATCAGTATTTTATGTGGTGAGCTATTTTCTATTTTTTTTTAATTTATTCTCTTTGTTTGCTCTTCGCAAAGACATTATATATATATTAATTAAAATTCTCTTTTTTAATTGCTCTTTGGCATGCGCAGTTTTAATTTATTTCGGACGAGACAAATGCCCTTCATTTTCATGGTACGTGTAAGACTTGTTTTTTACGTTTAACATAGGAAGAAGATGACATGGCACAATTCCTGGCACGGCAGTGACAGATTTGTCGGTATTGTACTTATGTGAGACTATTAAGCGGTTAACCAAAGCCACGTGATTCCATATTCACCCTCCTTAGCTAAAGCCCAATGCTTTGACATAGGAAAAAAGTAACCATATTTATTTAAACATGAACTATATTATTTGTATAATGTAAATTTATGATGCATTTTAGCATTATCTGTTTTTAATTGTTTATTTTATTGTAAAAAAATGTACAGTTATAAACTATCTTTATATTATCTCACTTAATCCGTAGTGAGGGGTTAATTGTCTACAACGTCATCTTCCAATTCTGCATAAAAGCAAATACTATAATATAACCCACATTAGAGGCAAACACGGGGATAGGTCGAGACCATTGTAAATCAACGCAATTGCATAACCTAGTATAAAGGGGTGTTTGATCTCCATTTTTCAAATTCAAGAAATCTATGGTATTTTCTTTAATGATTTTCTTTTTACCCGTGAATTTTTTTTTCTAAAAAGGAACCTAGTTCTATCGTGGTGGAAAAGATGGTGTTTGAGGAAGTTGAGATGATATTTTTAATTACCTGTTGAATTGTAGAGATCTCCACAAGATTTTCTGTTGTTTAAATTAAGAAGGGTTTAAAAAAAATATTGAAATCTAACGATATAACAGTGAGTAAAAAATTGAATGAGAATAACGAATCTATAGACTTTTAGACATTGAATATGGGGTTTAAGAAGATAGGGTTAGTTATAATGTATTTAAAAGAGCTATCAAAACTGGGTCGACCCGGCTCGGTTCATCACGGGTTGGTCATTTAGCGAGTCAATCCAACCTGATTCACTTATTAACAAACTAAAAAAATTTGAATCCGACCCGACCCACCATGAGTTGGTGGGTTAAATAGGTTGACTTATTGACTCACTTAATTATAAGTTATTTTTAAAATAAAATAAAATTATAATTTTTTTAAATTTAAATCTAAATAAATTTCACTCTAAAAATGTTAAACTCCAAACACAATTCAAAATAAAATAAAAATATCATACATAATCTAAAAACAAACACAAGGTGAACAAATAAGTTTTTAATATTGGTAATTTTTGTATCATTTGTCCATTTATAATATTAGAGTCTTGAATAGATAAATCTATAATATTTTTTTCTCCTGAAACATCTTTTTTTTATCTTCATCTACAATATAATAAAAACTACTAATTAATAATATTGAAACACAAAATAATAAATAATTAAATTAAATTAGGTGGGTTAGTGAACCAACCCGGCTCACCACAGGTTCAACCCAAGTGAGTCGGGTTGAAAACTAATCCGCATAAAAAATTACATTTTTTTCAAACTCAACATGGCTCAAACTCATGGTGGACCAGGTTAGTTCGGGGACTACAACTCAATTTAAAGTTTGTTACTATATAGTTAAATACATATATATGAGTTGTTCGGATATTAGGGTATATTTGGTAATAGAAGTATTTCGAAACAAAAATTAAAGTCATGTGATAATTAACAACATATTATCCAAAGTCCAAGTAGATACAAGGTTTAATATACAATATTTATAATCATTATTAGATATTTTCTCTCAACAATTTTTATTTAACGTGATTCTAATATTTATAAAAATATTTAATATGATTCTTTTCGTTAGATTAATAAAATATATTTAAAAGATAATAAATTAATAGAATGATATGAACATTTTTCTTCTTGCTGAAACACATATTAATGTGTCACTTGTCAAGTTATCTAACAAGGCTAATGATCTAACAAAAAAGACCACATTAACTTCTAATAAATATTATGACCATATTCAGTGAAAAAAAATTGAGAAAAAAACAATTGAACAATTGCTATAAATAGTGAAATCAAAAGATGTACTAAGCAAAATCATTGATTAAAAAGTCTTGAAAATTTGTGTAATAGAAAAAGAAAGTCTTGATAATTTTCATGTGAGTGAGGTTAAAGCATGGCGATGTAACCCGCACAACACACACTTTCATAACTCTCAAAAAAAATTCTCTAACTTCTTTCTAAATTCTTATTTTCATATTTTATCTCTTTCATAATCTAATTGAATAGTTAAGGAATCAGGAATTAATCTTATTCTATAAGATTTTCAAACAAAGTGAGTTCTTATTTATTATAAAACAGTGATAGATCTTCAAAAGATATTTGGGATACCAAAGTTTTGGTTTTTTTTAAGCGTACAAAAATTCTGGGATACGAAATATATAAAATATACTAAAAGTAAAAGAAATTATTTTTATTTATATATTAATTTTTATATATCTAAAAAATATATGGGGACCAAGGCACCGTCTTATACAACCAAATCCACCATTGTTCTAAAGATTCTTTGTTTTCTTCATATTTTGTTATCAATATTGGTGAGGTTAGTTAAGAAAAATGATAATCTCAACTTGTTAAGCACATACTAAAATTTTGTTATATTTGTATACCTTGTTCTACATCTTATATTTTGGATTATTGCTTTGTTTTGAAGACTACTTTGAAAAGGAAGGAGTCTAGCTAAGGAAAATTATTTATAATTTTTTAAAGAACCTTAGGATAGATTATTTTCATATGAAGGTGATCTGAATATAGTATTTAAGAGTTTTATGCAAGGTTGTGTATTGTTTGAGTGTCAACAAGTTTTTAATGAGATTTGTAGTTTGAATGAATGAAACTTGTGTATTATTAGTTTTGTGTAGATTATTGCATTTGTAACAAATTAGTTAGTTAGAGTTGTGATTATTTGAAGAAAAATATCTAATGTTAATTTATGAGCTTAATGTGATTAGAAATATATATAATGAGTTTGAATTGAAATGAGAGAAGAATGATGTTTGATCAAATTATTTTGAATAATGTGAAAGTTGTGTTTAATGAAGTGAGTTTGAGTAAAAACATTTGAAAATTGATTTGCTCTATAGCATGACTTAGGTTTCATGGTATTTCTCTCACCTGGAGGATTTTCGTTCAAACAAAAATATCAAAGATTCATACCTTACTCTTATTTCTAATTTTGCTCAACATATGATTTTTTTTCTCAAATGAATGATTTTTTAGTCAAGTAAACATAGCATTACAACTCACTCTATTTTAATCAGATTTTTTCTCATGTGAGAACATTTTTGCTCAAGCTTAAAAGAAATATTTTTCTTTCTTTCTTTTTCTCTTATAGTCTCTTTAATGGATTGTATTTGAATGTTTATTATAAATATTAAAGGAATATTAGTTTTCATATTAATTGTTTTTATAGGGTCAAATATAGTAGTTCCAACAAGTATTTTAAATGCTCTAAACTTCCAACTATAGGGGTACTCATCTTTTTTAAGGGCGTTTGTCTTTTTCAAGCTGGATAAGGGTTATGTCTGCAGAAGACACTCTAACGTTCAAGTCAACCAAATGCGTCAGATGATCATTAGATTATCACATTTATTGTTCACAAACTCATTTGGCTGACTTGAGCGTTATAATGTTTTTTGCAAGCACAACTCCTACAGACTAAAAGAAGACGAACACCTTTGGAGAGGATGAATACCCCTAGAATTGGAAGCTTGAAGCGTTTGAAGTATTTGTTGGAGTTCTTATAGAATATATTTGGTCTTATAAGAATATTAACTAATTTGTGATTTTGATTAAATGAAATTATTATTGAGAATGACGAAACTTATATGAAATTATGATAACATATTTAGAATTACATGTGAATTATTGTTTTATTTATGTATTAAGTATTCACACTTATGTTATAACAAATCATTTTATTTCACTAATGGTCTAAATCACCAAAATTAACATATTAGGTAGTAAGAAGTTGAGTGAGAATTTTTGCACACAGTGACGTATATAAATATGTGGCTTAAATTGTAATGAAATTACTCTAATCATTTTTTAAGCAAGTATTATGTTTTGAATTAGAAGTTAATCTGTGATAGAATATACCTTTTTTTTGAAAGGTGTTGGTTGATATTTTGTTTGTTAAATATATTTGATGTATAGATCCATGTTTAATTTATAGGATTGTTATAATTTTGATTTTTTGAAAGAAATTGGTTGTGACTTACTACTAAAAATGCATCATATTAATATATATATTGTGTATTTTTGAATTACTGTATAAATCTTAAGAGTTTAAGAGAAAACATGATTAGGAAAGAGCATATGTTATAAAAAGGTTTCATTACGATGAATAAAGTTTATTTTACCCAAAACGTAGACTCTAACTCCGTAATTAATGCACAAAGAAATTAAGGTGATTGGATGGAAGAAGGTGTTGGATGTATTAATAAATGGTGGGTCAATAATCTTTGGCTTTCTTTTGAAAAATAAAATGACGTGTTCCTTTCTTTCCCTAGCCAGCAAGTTGCAAGCACGAGAAACTTGTAAAATGGACTAGTCACCTTCCAATAACTAGCCGAAGTGACTCATCAACTGCCACACCACCCTAATCCACAACTCAGACCAGACCATATTGTAAATTACGAGTCTTTTTGTTTTGTCCGACGCGCACAACCCTATTTTTATGGTAATAGAAGGTAATATCATCTCATAATTATATAATATTATTTTCTTATATTTGTATTATACTTTAAAATAAAGAACTGAAATAGATTTAATAAGATAATTTTTCTGCATGTAATATTTATTTATAAATTTTAATTGCAATGGTAATTAAAATAAGAAATCATCTAAATATATATTTAAAATATTTGTATATAATATTAATTTTGAAAATTTTTAATTTATTTATAAACTTATGAAAAATAAACTATATAAATCAATTAGAATTTTGTATAGTTTTGTTGATATTAATTTATATAATAATATACACCATATTTTTTATTTAACATATTATTTTGAATGTATTTATATTTATAATTATTGGGAAACAAACATTTAAATTATATTGTTTATTATAATATTAAAACAAATAACAATTATTGAAATATTTAACTTTTATTTCTTTTGATAAATTTTGTTATTTTTAATTGATTTTCTATAAAAATATTTTTTTATTGAGTGATCAAAATATTTGTATTTTTAATTAAATATTTATCATTTAATTTTATAGTTAATTGAGTGATGTGATAATTAATTTTATAATTTCAAACACGACAACTTAAACAATAATAAAAGGAAAGTTTTCAAGAATTATTTTTGTTTTTATCATACCTAGTTTCATATCATTTAAGAGTTGAGGTCTAAAACAATTTAAATAATTCTTCAACTTTTTTTTATGTATTTTTTAAGGATAAAACTATGACAAATTTTTACATTCCAAAAAAAATAATACATTAAATACACATTGATCGACTCTATCGATGTTACGGATTTGGGATCAAAATATTAATCTTTAATGCCTAAACAATATAAACTATTAAGTAAGATAGAAATAATTATTTTTACCAAATACAACAATGTTTCTTTTCAAAATTAAATATTAAAGATATAAAATCAAACCATAAGGAGATACAATACGATGTCATATTTCGTAAGATAATAATGATTTTAAAATTTTATTTTTATTGTTCTCCAAGTTTATGATGCTATTACAAGATGACATCAAGAAACTTAATTCAAGAATATAAATATTTTTAACCTTGAGCAAAACATTTTCTTAATATAAATTCTATTAAAAACGTTTAAATTTATGAGAACATAAAATGTAATTAAATTATTTTGTTATGTTTTAAATGCAGACACGTATAAATAATTATGAAACAATATTACCTTTGGTATAAATCTAACTAAAAATATTTAAATTTATGAAATACTCATAAATGAAATAATTGTTTCTAATAAAGCTTGATATTTGCACAAAATATTGAACATTAGTACAAATGGGTTGGTCCATGTGGCCCTTAATTGTTTGTTTGTTTCACTTCACTCATTACACTCACACACAATAAGCAACACAAGAAGCTCGAGAGAAACGTGCGATCCAACCCAGGAGGAATAATGTGAGCACTAATGGTCACTGATCACACTATTTAGTTGCTGCTCATCGAAAATCGTGGAAGTAGTGGTGACAGATTTGCAGGTTAAGATGAAATGTGTAACACTCTCATCGTCAAGCCTAAAGCCCTCATAATATACATCTCAAATAAAATAAAAAAAAAAAAACACATCTCTTAATCAATTTACCAACTATTCTTATTACACAATATAAAAAGAATTAGTGACACTTCGAAAAACTTCACATAAAAAAAGATTGCTATATTGTTCTCCTTGTTATAAAAAAATGAAAATTGAATGGATTACTATACATGAAAATCATCCTTAAGGTCTGATAGCATGATATTTCTTCTCATTTTAAGCTCATTACCCTTAAAATTCAATAATCTTAATTTTATTTCAAAAAAATAAATTATGATTAAATAATTGTAATTTCTCATGTAAATTTCACTTACTTTAACATATATCATAAAATATTTATTTATCTAAAATTAAATACTCTTTGACCAACCATATTTCATTCGCATACATTGCTAGAAGTATTATTTTAACATAACAAAACAAAATTGTTTTGTTATTTTCAATATCCATGTTTTGTCAATAATTTTTGTAACCAATCATCTAATATTCAATACAAAATCGTACGTCAACCTCAATAACAAAATGTTTTCAGAAGTTCTCGTTATGCCAACAACAAAATGTTCCACAAGTTCTCATATGTCAACATGCCGTCTCAAATTATGCTCCTCTAACATATTAATTTCAAAGAAATCCTTTCATCTTTTACTTATTATCTTTCAATTTTTTCAACAATCCATCTTTATTTTAATGATATCTCAGTAATTTACTTCCAATTTAATCTTACCTCGACAATATAAAAATAATAAATTAATTAAATAATTATTATAAAAGTATTCCAATTGTAAATGTTAACATTTAAAATAACATTCTTTATTTCAAAAAAAAAATCAACAGTTAGCAATTTAAATTTAACAATATATACACATATTACACAATTTAGCAATACATACAATTATAACTATTATTAAATTTAAAAATTAATTAAATTATTTATAAAATAATTATTTTAAAATGAATTATTATCAAATTTATTTGTATCCTTAATAATATTGAAAAGTAAATAATCCTTTAAATTGTTAATAGTATACCTTCTACATTTTTCAAATTCTTAAAATGAATTAAAACTGGTTATACTATAAATTAATAATTGGTTATAGTTGTTTAATAACTAATAACCTTTACGTTAATTATTTATTAATTAAACTATTTCAAATTATATGTTTTTAATTATAATACAATAATATCATTTTTAAACTATATATTTCCTATTTATAAGTTTTTCATCAACATCCTCAATTTTTACAATGTTATTTATTTATTTTAAAAATTTATTAAAATTTTCAGATGATTTAAAAAAACTATTTATTGTCTTCACAGACATTACTTTTTTCTTTTAAATTTTACCAGGCAAATTTTAGAAGACTTAACAAACTTTCGACTAATAAAACAAATAAACAATTAAATATTTTTTAAATAATAAAAAGGGGTCGATAAGAATTTGGTTACTCGTATTTCTCAAAGAATTTTAGAAAAAATAAATAAATTACATGTTGAGAAATCGGGTTCATGAATAGTGGTTTAATGCTATATAACTACATAATGGCAGGAATTGGTTATTCAGGGTAAATTTCTAACTTTTTATACATGCTAATAAAAAAAAGTCGCTGTCAACAAGTGAAAAAAAATAATAATAAATTTTACTATAACTAGCGAAATTTTAGTTCTACATTCTTAACTGTCAAAGCAGCTAAAAAATGAATTTACATATGCAAAGATACAAGCAAGACATGTGAATATAAAATCAAATTTTAATATAAGTATAACTAATTAGTATAAAAACAACAATAAACAATTTAACAATTTCTCAATGACATGTCCCAATTTTAGTAATATGTTTTAACAAAATGTTATCATTAACTAGTTAGTCTGTTTATTGTTGTATCTGCATAAATTATAGTTAGAGAGACAGACATTTAGCACTTTAAAGTTTAGGTGTCAATTTCATTTACAGGGGAAGTTGCATCGAGCATGTTCGTTACTAAATTCAATAGCTGTCTAAATTAGATAAAGTAGTCAACCCCAAACTCAATTATAGATTAATTAGGTTCAAAACTA
The DNA here is from genome assembly GCF_029865625.1 of Vigna umbellata. Taxonomy (NCBI): domain Eukaryota; kingdom Viridiplantae; phylum Streptophyta; class Magnoliopsida; order Fabales; family Fabaceae; genus Vigna; species Vigna umbellata. The sequence continues at coordinate 88,326,320 of NC_142165.1, read as the reverse complement.
TGCAAATAAAGTATTCATGTCTTTTGTCCCACTTCTCAAATTCATTATTGATTATTATCGTAATGTCATATAGTTTTAACCCTTCCCAATCTGTGATGTAACTAATTTACAACTAATTTTCTTCATTATTTTATCAACTATGCAATCACACAACCATAATTTTCTTATTCATGATTTTGTCTTCTATGCAAAGAAAAGTGGTACAACAAAGGTTATTTAACTCCTAAATATTCCACTACCTAACGATTTGATATAACCAATGTTCATTTGTTTTTGGAGTGCTTTCTGTTAAATATATATACCAACTTACTCCTTTAGATTCCAAGAATATATTAACCTAATTTGATTTTTTTTTTCAAATGTTACCGAATATAAACACTCAATAGGTTAACTTTTTAGTAGGAAGAAAACAATAGTCAAACCTAAAACAACATTACATAATTAGGCATTTCTATATGTGTTCATTTGATATAAAGATAAGAAACCAATTCGTGTGTTAATTTTAAAAATCTGCCTACTATAGTATTTATCATTTATTTTTAGCAATTTCTCTATTTTATATTTATTCTATATTTTGCTTGAATCAGACACTTTTAGCTTCAATTTTAGTTTACACAATTTATACTATTTTTTTAATATATTTTTATGTACTTTATTTTTGTATTGTAGGTTGAGTCGAATCCAATTTTTGTATATAGAACATATCTAATCAGGTTTATATGAAGACCATCTAGTAAGTAAAAATGACTGATCATGTATACCATTAGCATGGTTAGACTTATTTGTAGTGAGTAGTGTAAATAATTGTAATAATTACAACTAATAGTTGATTAAACTGTAATTAGGTCGGTGATAAGTAAAAGTCCATTACAATTTATATAAATAAGGAATCCATGTGAAGTAGTTAATTACATTGATTGTTGCATTGAATACTTAAGTGATCGGATCTCGTCTTATTTAAACATTAGAGAGTATCTTTTGCAGGTATCATCCAAACGGTTTTGGAACTAATGGATAGAAGACAACACTGAACGAGCTAGAGACAACAACAAACCGATAGAGACAACAGAAAATCGACAGGGAAAAAGGAAGAAGGGGATCAAGTTATCGAAATTGTGACTCATCGAAGAACCACAAAACCATGATTTTAGGTGATAAAACATGTCATATAAAGAAGTGAACATTATATTTTTTTCATTTGGGCTGAGGATGTGAACCACTTTGTCTATTATAGTTGGTTTACATATTTTTATTCAGTAACATCATCAGGAGGAGTTGCACGTGATTTTCCTTTACGTGTTTTACCACTTTTTTTCCCTTTTACTTGAAGAAGACAAAGTCATGTCCCACAATAGATTGTATGAGTTATAATGGATATAACAAGTGATCAAGTCATTAAACATATACATAGTAAAAGTTAATAAAACATGTTAGTTTAGTTAACCATAAAACATGAGTTGTTACATGTCAAACACAATTTAAATGTCAACGCATGATATTGAACCATAAAATATTACATATAGTTAATTGTTAGATAGAATAATTTGAAGAACCACCACCTTCTGCCATCATCTTATACAACTTGTTCCAGTAACGCAAGGGGAGTATTACCATAAGTCGTTTAACAAAGAATGGGTTTACGCACAATAAGTCGTAGCATTATTTCACCACCTAATCATCTGGTATGTTCATTGTTGCTAACATTTCTCAGATGTCGCTCATCGTGTATTGAAAAGTGGAAGTACAATGGAGAATGTCATTCCTTTGTTTGAATGCCACCATTCTTCTGATACAACCACCCGTCATTTAGCACAAGAAGAAAGTTTCTCAAAGTGAACATTTATTCTACCAAGGAGTTTTATGAATCCATCTAGTTGTGTTGAGAGCGCTGCAAATGGAGAGTCAACGACATCAACCATGGGAGATTTTCTTTTAGACCTGTCAGATGATAAGGTCCTAGCAGATGGTGAAGAAGGTGCATATGGCACCGATGATGTTAGTTTAGGGTTATATAAGTCCACATGAGTAGGTGATGGTGGTGTTCATTGTGACACTTGATCAAGTTCAGGTAAGTTGAGGATGTAATCCACATGGTCATTCAAATTCACATTGAACATTTGTGCTTGTACGTCTTTTCTTGCTCTATGGGTTGTCCGACACTTGGCTCTTGTGGCATAATTAGACCCCCGCAACTCCTCCTTTAAGTCATAGTGTTTGATCGAATTCACTCTCCCTTTCGCAATGCTTGACTTTGCTTGAAATTGATTAACAAAAATAAAGTAGTTACAAACACTTTGTTAATAGTGATATTTTAAAATTAATTTAATGTTCATCGATTACCTTGATTAAGTCACTCCAAACTTTGTCTTTAGCTTCCAAGATCTTGGTTGAGTCATTCCAAGAAAACCTATTTAACCCAAAAAATAGGTCATCGACCTCGCGCCACTTATTTTTAAGTACTTTTTGTTTATTTTTTATATAATTCTTATTAAATGTGATAAGTGACCAATATAAGTTAATTTTAAGATCAATTTGACACTTATCTTGTTTTGATTTTGCAAATATTTGTAGAAATTATCCTAATTTGACTTTTTTTTGCAGTTTTGTTTCATTACAGAAAGTCAAAAGAGAAAAATAAAGGAAATGGAGGAAATTTAAACAATTTTTGACAAAAATGACTTTATCACAGTTGAGTAGCGATCTTGAGGCTTGAACTACAGAGAAAACTCACCTTGGAGAGAAACCTCAAGCACTAAACCTGAGGCTAAGCTGTGAAGATTCATTCTCAAAGAAGATATCTTAAGGGCTACAACACCAAAAGGACGAGGCATGAGTCACAAAGAAAACCCAACTTGGAAAGAAACCTTTGTACTTGGAGCCACACTTTCACCGCTAAAGTCACACCTTGGAAAGTTTATAAAAACATAGTTGCTCCTCTATTTCAGGAGACTTCTATAGAGACCTTAGAGAGAGACTTTTTAAAGATTTTCTCAAACATTTTCCTTAGTACTTTAAAGAATATTATTGGAGGTTTAGGAGATAATGACTCTTCCTTGTATTGTATTCTTTCCATCTATTATGAGGAGCTAACTAAGGTGTTACAGCAAAGATGTAACCCTTTAGAACTCTCTTGTATTGGTAGTATTTATTTAACAAAGTATGCTTTTATTACATGTATGTAATTATTTTGTGCTTGTTATTGGATGAACTGATCATTCATCTTATTTCACTAGCTTGAGATTAAACGTGATTTGGTTTCAAGTTGTGGTCCAACTAATTCTTGTTTTGTTTTTAGGTGCTAGGAATAGATCTAAGGCTCTAACTGTTTATAGAGTATTGATCTTAATGCAAATGATTCATTCAAGAAGTCACTAAGGATTTATACTGAAGTCTAGTGATCTTAGGATCTAGGTGCTAGAGATAGACCTAGAGTTAAATTCAAAGAGAACTCTTAGGACATGAATAGTCGTGTCTTTATAAATAATAATTGAATATTCACAAGAGAAGGACAAAGTGGTGAAATCTAGCTTCAACACACCTTTATCATCTTGAAGTCCACCTTTTTTAATTTCAAATTTATTTATAATGTGTTACTTTGCAAAATTGGCTTTGTTTTCTTAAATCAAATCCCTTTCCACACCTTTCACGCACCATTTTATTTTTTTATTCAAAGTCAAGCTAGTTTAGAACATTATGTTTTCATCCAAATCTATGTGGATACGACACTTATTGTACTCAAACTTCCTAGTATATTTGCTAGAAAAATTGATTGCTTTAGAGCATCAACAAAATGCACCAAGTCAGATTGGTGGAGATTTTTAAGAATGTTGTTGTATGCTTGGGATGTCCAACTCTTTTCAATCCTATTACCATATCGAGCTTCATTTACCATAACAGACAACAGTCAGAGGTCCATATCCTCCATCCATTTCGTGAATTCATGAAGGTTGATAGATGAGTCTAAGGCAATACCTTTTCCCCTATTCATGATTACCTATGGGACAAATAAAAAAAACATGCTCTGATGTGAAATAAAACTAAATTTAATTGTTTTCATAATCTCTCCACATTTAATTTGCTATTTCATCCCTAAGGTTACACTCATGTTTGTAGTCAACTTCATGATCTTGAGTATTTGAAACATCTTCAACTTGGTCCATCAATTCTCAATCCACTTCTTCAAGAAAGGTGTCATCATTCTCTACTCCTCGTAAAAAGTTGTGAACAATGCAACATATCAACTCTATTTTATTTAAGTTATTATATCGAAAGAATAATGACGCTTCGTTCCACTTGCTATAATGGAAAATCATTTTTTCAACACACCAAATGTCCTTTCAATAACATCTCTCAATGGTAAATGATGATGATTAAGCAACATCTATATGTTGTTCTCCTTGAAGTGATATCTTACACCTCTATATGTTGTAATTATGTTTCTTTTCAACATAAACCCCACATCTCCAAGGTAATACTCTCCTACAATTAAAACCAAAATTCGTGATTGCAACTAATTTAAAACCCATAAACTTCCAAGGTATAAAGATACATATTTTGTTGACCAAAGGATCCAATGCAATTATAGTCTCCTTTAAAATTCTTGAATCAGAAGTTATTCCCTCTCACCCAGCTAGTACATATCTGAATTTCATGTTAAAGTCACATGCTACGAATACATCCTACATTGGTCAATCTTTCCTACCTCAATATCTGACAACATGTGATCTTGGAGCATTTACTCGAACATCAGTTCCATCAATAACTCCTAAATAATCTTATTCATACAAATAATTGTGTAAATGACAACGTTAGCACTAATATATATACTATAAAACATTTTCATTGACCATAAGATGTTACCTTAAAGTATGGACAAAACCTACTATTGTTAAGGACATATTGATAAACCTTATTTGTTGATGGTTGGCATAAAAAGTTTGATTCTAACATCAAAATTGCATTCAATACATTATAAAAGTGTTTACTAACGATTTCTCTGGATTGATGGAAAAAAAATTATACACTTAGATTCTTCTGATTATGTCAATGATGTATAGAAATTTAGCAATGTGTTCCTCAACAATTGATCGAAATGCATCCTTAACTAACCTAGTTGCCCTTAAGCATTGATACAAATTAATACATGTTTTTGGTCTTATGTGAATAATGTTACGACACGGATTAGTATGTACCAAATATGACATTAGTTGCTCCTTACGACGCTTATTTTAGGGCACAAAGCCTCTAGGTCTATTTATCGTTATTGGACTTAAATTCCCATATCCAATAATGCATAACATTATTATCATGTTAACTCTTGTCCTCAATTGTAATTGTTGTTGCATGTGTGAAATAATATTAAATCCACACTTACCACATCATTTATGAAGTCTTCATCATTGACAAATGAACACTCTTCCTCTTTTTCCATATCGACAACCTTTTAAAAGATATACATATCTTAAATATAAAAATACTCAATACATTTTGTCTATTATAAATTTTTGAAACAATATAAAATACAACTATAATCCTAAATGAATTAATTCATTTCAAATTTAACACATTAAAAAATAAACTATAATAAACTACAAAAATTCATCATAGAAAAATATGATTTGATTTTGTAATAAAATCATATAGGTTAAATCGTTCTGTTCATCCCATTTTATAGGGAAATTTCAAATTAGTGCCTTATTTTTATTCATCTCATTTTGATCTCTATTTTGAAAATTTTGATGCAATCAAGTCATTTTCGTTAGTAGTGTACTAACACCATTAAAGATGTGACACGTGTCAGTTTGTGAATTTTTTATTTTTTAAAATTTTTGAAATTTTAATATTTTTAAAAATATTTTTTTTAATGACTCAAACTGATGTTGTGTCACGTGGTTGTGGCAGTGACAATGCCACGTGTAATTTTCATGCTATGAGTCATTACCTAAATTTCAATTTTGTGTCTAGATTATTATTTCATCTCAATTCAGTCCCAATTTTTTTAAAAAGGTTTAATCATATATATGGTCCTTATTTTTGGTGACATTTCTCAAATAGTTCCTTCACTTCTTCTTTTCTCAAATGAGTCCCTATTTTTGAAAAATTTAAGTAATTAAGTCATTGCTGTACTAACACCCCGTTAAAGAGGGTGTCACGTGCAATTTGTGGTTTTTTTGAATTTTTTAAATATTTTTTATTTAACTTTTTTTAAAAAAATTAAAATGTCACGTGTCAAAATAACATTGTTCCACGTGGCAATGACGTTGCAACGTATCATTGTTAGGTCACATGTTATTGTATTAGTCTCAATTTGATCCCTATATTTTTACTTTTGTCTCAATTTGGTCCCTTCATTTTTATTTTGTCTCAATTTATTCCTATTTTTTTTAAATTAAACATTTTTTTTTCTCTCCCCAAATTGAAATAAAATTTAATTTGCAAATAAATATTATACAAATATTTTTATTAAAATTGATATTTTTAATAAATATTTTCAACAAGATTAAGTTTATTTATATTTACATTTAGTTAATTATATAAATGTTAATTATGTTCTTTAAATATACCTATAAGAGTTGAAAAAAAGCAATCAACAATTAATGACATGGAATCTTATTTTTTTTAAAATAAAAAATTGGAGAAAATTTTGTAAAAATCCTAAATAATGTGGAAGATCATGAAAGAAGAAACTACCCTTAATTACTGTTTCCACATAAAAAAAATTAAAAATTTAAAAATCATTGACACATGACATCCTCTTTAAGTGTTCACTTGAATGGACTTGAGAGAGAATGATTGAATGGATTTAAGAGGATTAAGAGGATTTGAAGGTAATTTTTTTTATTTGGAAGTAAGTGAGAGTGGACTTGAAAGTAAATTTTTTTTAATCTGTCATATCAATCAAATTCTACATTAATTCTCACAAACTTCTAAACCCACTCTCACTTACTTCCAAAATTCACTCAAATAAACAACAAAAAATTTAACTTCAAATCCTCTCAAATTGATTCAATCACTCTCCCTCAAATTCATTCAAGTTAACAGGAGCTAAGTGTTAGTATGAAACTAATGACAAGTACCTAATTGTTCCAATATTTTAAAAATAAAGACTTAACTTGGACAAAAAATAATGAGGGGCCTATTTAAGAAAAATCACCATAAATAGAGATCATATGTATGATTAAACCTAAAGATTTTTCTTCAACTTAACTTGGACAAAAAATAATGAGGGGCCTATTTAAGAAAAATCACCATAAATAGAGATCACCATATGTACGATTAAACCTAAAGATTTTTCTTCAAAACAACACTTGATTTGAAGAACACGGAATGAGTTTATTCTTGTCATTAATTCAATTTTATACACTTTGTCGATGCATCTTAATTATATTAATCCAATTGAACTTAAATTTAGACAATTAATGCTAGCTATTTTGTTAAAGTAAGATATATGGGTATACATATTATTCATATTCATATTTATATAAATTTTTTATTAATGTGAAAGATGATAAACTATCTTTAATTATTCTTTTTACGAAAATTTTCTCAAAGTTTTTATTTTAAAAAAAGTGGAATTTCACATTAATAATTTGTTCACCGAGTCACATCATTTGAAAAATCCGCACCAGCGTGTCATGTTGCTGTTTTTTTCAAAACTCTTATAGATATATTTAAAAAACATAATTAAAATTTATATATTTAAAAAAAATATAAATAAACCTAATCTTGTTAAAAATATATAATAAAAGCATCAATTCAAAAAAAGATTTGTAAAGATTTATATACAAATGAAATTTTGTTTGAATCTGGGAAGAGACAAAATTGTTTAATTTTAAAAAAAAAAAATAGGACTAAATGGAGACAAAATAAAAACACAGGAAATAAATTGAGACAAAATAAAAATACAGGTAGCAAATTGATACTAATGTAATGACACGTGACCTGACTTAACATGTGGCACTATTAGTAAAAAAACACTCACACATGCTCTTTAACCCGTGTTAGTACGAAACTAACACGACAAACACCTAATTGCTTCAATTTTTCAAAAATAAAGACTCAATTGAGACAAATAAAAAGTGAGGACCTATTTAAGAAAAATCACTATAAATAGAGATCATATGTGTGATTAAACCTAAAGATATTTTTTCAAAATTAGAAACACTTATTGAGAAGAACACGGACACGGAATGAGTTTAATTTTGTCATTAATTAAAATTTAAATACTTTGTCCATGCATCTTAATTATATTAGTCCAATTAAATGTAGACAATTAATTCTAGCTATTTGGTTAAAGTAATATATATATATATATATATATATATATATATATATATATATATATATATATATATATGTATGTATGTATAAATATTATTCATATTCATATTTAGATAAATTTTTTTATTAATTTTGGGTGTCAAGTTTTTTTATATATATTTTTTAAAATTCTTGTAGGTATATTTAAAAAACATAATTAAAATTTATATAATTAACTAAATATAAATAAACCTAATATTGTTAAAAATATAATAAAAATATCAATTTAAAAAAAGATTTGTAAAGATTTATATACAAATTAATTTCTTTTGAATTTGGGAAGAGACAAAATTGTTTAATTTTTTTAAAAAAATAGGACTAAATGGAGACAAAATAAAATTAATACTAAGGTAATAAAACGTGGCATGTCTTAACAAGTGGCACTATTAGTGCCACCTTACATTCTCATTGTTGTCTGGCAGAATGTCAGTTTAACACATGACATTTTAAATAAAAATAATTAAATTTTTTAAAATATTAATAAAAAAATCCATCACACATGCTCTTTAACCCGTGTTAGTATGGAACTAACACGACAAAGACCTAATTGCTTCAATTTTTCAAAAGTAAAAAGTGAGAACCTATTTAAAAAAAAATCACTATAAATAGAGACTATATGTATGATTAAACCTAAAGATATTTTTTCAAAATTGGAAACACTTATTGAGAAGTACGCGGACACGGAATGAGTTTATTTTTGTCATTAATTAAAATTTATATACTTTGTCTATGCATCTTAATTATATTAGTCTAATTGAACTTAAATGTAGACCCTTATTTCTAGCTATTTGGTTAAAGTAATATATATATATATATATATGTCACTAGTAAAAAATAGGGTTTTTAAATCGCGTATTATGCCTCGGTTTTTGAAAGCCCGAGACGTATAAAAACGCGGTGGCAGAAATGTAATTTTGGAGACACTATATGCCTCGGTTCTTTTAAACCCGCTTTTTAAAAGAGTATACTGCACCGGTTGGAAATTAAAACGAAATTGTAACACATTTATGCTGCGGTTTTATTGTAACCGAGGCCTATATTTGCCTCGATGGCTGGGTCTGAGGGTTAAAGTTCAAAACTTTATTCACTTTCACTATTCTTCTCCCCGCAAAACCTCTCTTCCCGCAAAACCTCTCTGCCCCTCGCCGTTCACCACTGCTTTTTGCTTCGGCCACCACTGCACCACCGCTCCCGTCGTCTCAATTCCCCCTGTTAGGTGCCCCACTACCGTTGCTGGCTCAACCTCTGGGCGTCGTGGTTTTGCCTGTTCTTCATCGTCGCCACTGGTCCTTGCCTCCCCGCCGTCGCCACTACCAAGTCCACCACTGCCGTCGTCGCCACTGGTCCTTGCCTTCATCGTCCACCACTACCGCCTGTTCTTCTCATCAACCACCGCCGCCTGTTCTTCTCATCGACTACTGCCAACCCCTCCTCCACTCCTCCTTCATCGCCCCCCTCTTTGTTTCTGATTGATGCATGTGGTGGGGTTTGGCTGGACTCTGAATCGATAAAAGTTTGAAGCTTTGGAGAGGGGAAGTATTTTTGGTGTTAGGTTTTTTTGTTTGATCTTGAACTTTTGTTTTTTGCTGCAACTCTTGGTTGGTCTTGGGTGATTTTCAGTGATGAAGGGATTGAACACACGGTAAAGCTTGGGCTGTTTTTTGGTGTTTTTCGGTGATGAAGGGATTGAAGGGATTGAAGGGGGAATATAAGGGATTGAAGGGGCAGCATCTGGGTTGTTCGATGAACACACGGTAAAGCTCACTTTTTTTTTTATTTTCGATGAACAATATCTGGGTTGTTTACTGATATTGCTGCCAATCTCATTGGATATTGGGTTGAAATATTGCAGGAAATTATTTGCCAACTTATTGCTATCATGAAATTGGGTTGAGATATTGCTGCCAAGTTGAGCCAAGAGTTTCCCAGAGATGAATTGTTTTTTGTCTTTAAAGCTTGTGTAACCACTCTGGACGCACTTTTGCTTCCCCGTGCTCCACAAGGTGTGGCAAAAAAAAAAAAATCACTTTACTGCCTCGGTTCAGGTTTCAACTGAGACAGTATAAGACAAGATACTAACTCGGTTTACAACCGAGGCCTATGAGCAAAAACAACCGAGGCCATTTCCTTCTACTGTACTAGTGTGTATATATATATGTATATGTATATATATGTATATGTATATTTGTATATGTACATGTATATATATATATATATATAGGGGTTTGCTAACGCGCGTACACCTGTTTTTCAGTTGGTACATTTTAGCAATGTGTACCGGGTTTTAGTAGACAAAAATACCCTTATATACCATGGATTATAAGTTCTAAGGTTAAGGGTATTTTAATAATTTTCATTCTCAAAACTAAAAAAAAAAAAACCCCAAAACCCTTACTCACCTCTCTCATTCCTCTCAACCCTTTCTCTTTCATCTTTCTCACTCCAAGCTTTTCTCTGTCATTCCTACTGTAGCCCCAATTGAAAAAATCAGAAACACCCTACTGTAGCCCCAATTGAAAAAATCAGAAACACTTGCCGTTAAACAATCTTACAAAAAAATGATTTTATAATGAGTTTTGATCTTATAATTTTTGTCTTATCTAATTTTATCCAATTTTCACAAGCATAAAGGAATTGGTAATTGACCTGGAAAAAATCAGAAATACTTTGTTAAACAATTTCTTACAAAAAATGATTTTATAATGAGTTTTTATTTTATAATTTTTGTCTTATCTAATTTTATCTAATTTTCACAAGCATAATAACGTCCGAAAGAAATGGTAATTGGCCTGGAGGGTTTTTTTAGAGATGATGATTCAACATATGCAGATGATGAAATTAGAGAAATTAGTGAAGATGATGAAATTGAAGAGATCTTGAATGAACTTTTGCCTCAAGGTGAATATGTCAATGACTCAACTCTTTAGAAAGAGAAATTGTTTAAAGGCAAGTGTTTCTGATTTTTTCAATTAGGGCTACAGTAGGGATGATAGAGAAAAGGTTGGAGTGAGAGAGATGAAAGAGAAAGGATTGAGAGGAATGAGAAAGGTGAGCAAGGGTTTGGGGGTTTCTTTCTTTTTTTTTTAAGTTTTGAGAATGAAAATTATTAAAATACCCTTAACCTTAAAACTTGAATCCATGATATATAAGGGTATTTTTGTCTACTAAAATCCGGTACACATTGCTAAAATATACCAACTGAAAAACAGGCGTACGCGCGTTAGCAAACCCCATATATATATGTATATACATATATGTATATATGTATATATATATATATGTATATACATATATGTATATATGTATATATATATATATGTATATACATATATGTATATATGTATATATATATATATATATATATATATATATATATATATATATATATATATATATATATATATATATATATATATAGAGGTATAAATATTATTCATATTTATATAAATTTTTTGTTAATTTTTTGGTGTCATGTTTTTTTATATCTATTTTTTTAAACTCTTGTAGGTATATTTAAAAAACATAATTAAAATTTATATAATTAACTAAATATAAATAAACATAATTTTGTTAAAAATATTTAATAAAAATACCAATTTAAAAAGAGATTTGTAAAGATTTATATACAAATTAAATTTTATTTGAATTTGGAAAAAGATAAAATTGTTTAATTTTAAAAATATAAGGACTAAATGGAGACAAAATAAAAATATAGAAAATAAATTCAGACAAAATAAAAATACAGGAATCAAATTGATACTAATGTCGTGACCTAACTTAACACGTGGAATATTAGTGCCACGTCACATTCTCATTGTTGTGTGACACAATGTCAGTTTGACACACGACATTTTAAATAAAAATAATTTAGTTTTTTAAAAAATTAATAAAAAAAAGCACTCACACATGCTCTTTAACCCGTGTTAGTAGGAAAATAACACCACAAAAACTTAATTGCTTCAATTTTTCAAAATTAAAGACTTAATTGAGATAAATAGAAAGTGAGGACCTATTTAAGAAAAAACACTATAAAGAGAGACCATATGTATGATTAAACCTTAAGATATTTTTTCAAAATTGGAAACGCTTATTGAGAAGAATGCGGACACATAATGAGTTTATTTTTGTCATTAATTAAAATTTATATCTTAATTGTAATAGTCCAATTGAACTTAAATGTAGACAATTAATTATAGCTATTTGGTTAAAGTAATATATATATATATATATATATATATATATATATATATAAATATTATTCATATTCATATTTATATAAATTTTTTATTAACTTTTTGGTGTCAAGTTTTTTATATCTATTTTTTTAAACTCTTATAGGTATATTTAAAAAACATAATTAACATTTATATAATTAACTAAATATAAATATAAATAAACCTAATCTTTTTAAAAATATTTAATAAAAATATCAATTTAAAAAATATTTGTAAAGATTTATATACAAATTAAATTTTGTTTAAATTTTGGAAGAGACAAATTTGTTTAATTCTTAAAAATATTAGGTCTAAATTGAGACAAAATAAAATACAGGAACCAAATTGAGACAAAATAAAAATACAGGAACCAAATTGAGACAAAATAAAAATACAGGACCAAATTGATACTAATTCAATAACACGTATCATTGTTAGTGCCACGAGACACTATCATTGTCGTATAGTACAATGTCAGTTTGACACATGATATTTTAAATAAAATTACTTAAAAAGTTAAAGAAAAAAACACAAAGTGATGCATGACACCCTTTTTAATTATGTTAGTACAAACCTAACGACAAATATCTAATTGCTTTAATTTTTCAAAAATAAAGATTTAATTAAGACAAAAGATAGTGAGAAACCTATTTAAAAAAATCACTATAAAGACCATATATATAATTAAACGTAAAGATTTTTCTTCAAAATTAGAAACATTTATTGAGAAGAACGAGGACACGGAATGAATTTATTTTTGTCATTAATTAAAATTTATATACTTTGTCCATACATATTAATTATATTAATACTTAAATTTAGAAATTAATTCTAGCTATTTGGTTAAAGTATGATATATAGATATAAATATTATTCATATTCATATTTATATAAATCTTTTATTAATTTGTTGGTATCAAGTTTTTGATATGTCCGCAAAATATACTGATTTTATTATGTAAAAAAAGTTAGTATATTTTAAAAACATTATAATTAAAGGACATTAGTGTATTTTGAAAACTCTGAAAAACAAAACAAAATACCAAATTCAATAAAATAATTAACTTAATTTCTCTCAAAACGCGTACCAGAAGAATTTAATTAAAGTTATATACTTTGTCAATACAACACAATATTGATTGATGTTATATGGTATGCTATGTATTATTAATCCAATTAAATTTAAATTTAAACAATTAACTGTACGTGGTATTCGGTTAAAGTAAGAAATGAAGGCAGAATTGACACGGCACAAGGCATGCATGAAGACTGAAATAGGCAGTACCTCATGGAGCAGAAACAAAATAAAACAAAAACTCAATCTTTCACCGTCCCGGTCTCCCATGTGAAAGAAGCCACCGAAAAGTTTTATATACTTCATGTTGCTATTGACATTTGGTGGAATGTGGCAGAAAAAAAAGTAGAGGACCCCACATGGCAGAGTAAACAGTGACATTGAATTTGAAACTCAACTGCTTCTTCTGATTCTCCATATCTACCTTCCAATCCGTCTTTTCCTCTGTTCCTTTAAGATAAAAATGCATTCATCCCTTCTTAAAACAATCCACTATTAGAGTTTTTATCCCTTTTCGCCTCCCTGTATTTGCGTGCCATCCAAGCACTCCCCTTTTCACCCTTTGCACTCAAAAAGCTAGTCCCAGGATCACACACAGTCACAGACAGAAAGAGAGAGAAATAGCTATTGCTCTGTGGTTGACTGTGTCTTCATGGGAATAAGAATCCACAAACTGTACTTCAACTGGGATTCATCCGATTCCTTTGTCTCTGCTGATTCATAATCTCCTTAAGGTGCGTTTTCTTCTGTCATAAATTCTCTTTCTTTTACTCCTTTTTCCCCCTGTCTGCTCTGGAATATTATTTTTGTCTATCTGGGGGCCTTCATGCTTGCGGTCTTTTCAATCTATAATCAACAACATAGATGGTGGGGTTGGTGGAAGTTTTTTCTTTTATGCATGTCCAATTATTTGAATTTCTCTTGAAGCAATTCAATTTGAGTCTATTCATTATCAAGCCTCATAGGGCGTTGCTTTAAGGGAAAAACACAGAAGAAAGAGCGATTTCGGTGCTGCAGAACTGAAGACATTTGAGCTAATTCGTACGTTTGACATGGAATCAATGCCTTTCTTATTTCCTTGCTTGAAGAACTGCTTGATTGATTAATCTATTTCTGAAACTGTAACATTATTTGATCGTTCACACAAATATCCCGCTGATTGGATATAATTTTTCTTGCGTTTTCAAAATGTCTTCAGAAGAACATCTTAGCCATTCTTCCTTGAAAATTAGACACATGCATTTAGCAAGCTTTCTTACAAGTCATGCTAATTCTCTCTATTCATTTAATATTTTATTTGTCAACCTCCACCCCGCCTTTTCTTTTTCTTTTTATCATTTTCCTTGGTCTGTCATACTGTTTAGGATCTGAGAATCTTGGTAGCATGTGATTCCCACAATAAGAGGTGATATGGATTTTTTATTCCGTGATCTATCTACTCTTCATGATACCTGCTTTGCCAATGCAAATGTAATACCTCAAATAGCACTGGTTGGTAAAAGTTTTGGGATCACAACATTTTTTCCTCGAGCATTTATTTGTGTACGATCTTTTAATTCGTCAATAGTTCTGATCATGCTACATTTGAAGATTGAATTGAACTTGAGGTCTTGCTGTTTCAGAAGAGGTTGTACCAACTTGCACCAAATAATATTGCATGGGTTGGTTTACTAAACTGCTCAAGGGATCCAACCGTAAATATTCAGGAGGAGGATATCATGGGAAATATGAAGAGGACAGATATTCAGACAATCATGATAATTCAGCGGTAATCACACTTTCTGCTTCTTGTAAAAAAATTATCATTATTTCAACTTATCATGTCATTTTCTAGCACGATAGTTGCTTGAACATAACATAGCACTAGTTCCTTTCGGATTTGGTCTAAAGTTATGAATTCTAATAGTCTGAACTGAGAGCAGGATGATTTGACGGAAATTGAGAAAGAAGAAATTGATCGGGCAATAGCACTCTCTCTTTCAGAGGCAGATCCGAAAGGGAAAGGAGTTATTGGTGAGATTTATGCTTTTGCTTTTTTATGTATCTTGTTAAAATCAGGAATTCAGTGTGCCAGGTTACCTAAAATGTATACTCTAAACATAATGCATATCGATTTATTAAGTTCTTGTGTAACAATCTAAGTGTCTTGGTGTCAGTGATCAATTATCTCAATTAAAATATAATTCTAATCTATACCATAATCAGGATTTGTTGATTCTGATGCTTGGTTGAAAAAGTACTGAACATATTTTTCATATGGTTAGAGTCCATTAAAAAGAATCTGAAATTTCATTTGGTAAACTTGTGTTTGGAAATGGATTCCTGATTTTTTTCCCCCTGCTAAATACCTCATGTTTTTGCCTCTCAAAACCAGAGGACGACTCTGAATCTGAAGATGATGAACTGTGTCCACTTGACGATGAGGAAGACAATCGTGTTGGGGAAGTTCAGCAAGACGAAGATGACCATCATGCTCAAATTCAACAGGATGAAGACAAAAATCTTGATGAATTTCAACTTGAGGAAGATGAACAACTTGCCAGGGCAATTCAAGAAAGTTTGAGCATCAGTTCTCCTCCTCGATCTGACACTGATTCTTTATTTCAACCTCTTGCAAACTTATTCCCACCTGTTTACAGGTACCTGTGGAAAAGATGATACCTTTTATCTGTAGTTAGAGCCCAATTTCAAATACCACATATGGAAATTGCCAAACTTCACTGATTGTGGTAAACAGAGGGGGACAAATTATTGTCCTCATTAGTAAAATTGCTTTAATGGAACACATGCGGTAACCTGGTTTTTGCAAAATGTGCTTGCAGAACTTGTGCTGGTTGCAATGCCGAGATTGGCAGTGGAAGATTTTTGAGTTGCATGGGAGGTTTTTGGCATCCCGAATGTTTTTGTTGTCATGCTTGCAAACTTCCAATCACTGATTATGAGGTTAGATTCTTGGGTTGATTGCTATATGCTTCATGAAACTCAATTTGAACACATTTAGCTTTCTTCTGGAATTCAAAAATGAAGATCTTTAGCTTCTTTTTTTTGTTAATATGATTGTAAATAATGTTCACATCCGTATCCATTTGCAGTTTTCAATGTCTGGAAATGGCCGTTATCATAAGTCCTGCTATAAGGAGTTGCATCATCCGAAATGTGATGTTTGCAAAAACTTTGTAAGTAATGGCAGTGAGTTTTCTCTTACAGATTTTTAGTGAATTCATTATGCCGGTGTTTGATTAATGGTTTCAATAAAATTTGATTGGCATACAAATTTCACTATATCATGTGTTTTGTTGGAAGACTATGGATGTTGAGCCGTTTTCAAAGTTAAAGTCATTTTACACACTGTTCATTGCAGATCCCACCAAACTCAGGTGGCCTCATTGAGTATAGAGCACATCCTTTCTGGCTACAAAAATATTGCCCATCGCATGAGCGTGATGGAACTCCTCGTTGTTGTAGCTGTCAAAGAATGGAGGTCAGTTATAACGGCCTCCAAAACATGTGATCATTTGTTCGTGTATCCCATTTCTCATTCCTTTCTCTGTCTTTCTTTTGCATTTTCATATCTGATATGAAACTTTCCAATCAATGCAGTCAGTGGATGCCAAATATCTGTTGCTTGATGATGGCCGAAAGCTGTGTCTGGAGTGTCTTGACTCAGCTATCATGGATACCCATGAATGCCAACCTCTCTATGTTGAGATACAAGAATTTTATGAAGGCTTACATATGAAGATAGAGCAGCAAATTCCTATGCTTTTGGTTGAGAGACAAGCACTGAACGAAGCCATGGAGGGAGAGAAGAATGTAAATGTTAACGTTTTGAACATTCATTCATGAAATTTTCCTTTCATTTTCTCTTCTCTACATCATACCCTTCTATTGTCCTGATTTTTGCATTGCTTTTTGAGTGTAGGGTCATCACCACTTACCTGAAACTAGAGGACTTTGCTTGTCTGAAGAGCAAACTGTTCCCACTGTAGAGATCTCTTCTTAATTTCAATCTTCATTAATGGTTTAAATTCTCAATAAACTATCTCTATTCATCAAGCAGTGGTTTATACTCTTTTCTTGTAATTCCAGATTTTAAGGAGACCAAGGATAGGGGCAGGATACCAGCTCATAGATATGATAACTGAGCCTTTTAGACTGATCCGTCGATGCGATGTGACAGCCATACTTGTTTTGTATGGCCTTCCCAGGTATCCTTCTGATGCCTACTATTTTTATGAACTCGAGTGTTTGCATTTGGAGTTCACTGTATAAATTCAAGATTTTTTTATGTTCATAGGCTATTGACTGGATCAATCCTGGCTCACGAAATGATGCATGCGTGGCTTAGACTTAAAGGTACCATCATCCTTCATGTGATCAATGTGGAAAATTTGTATTTTCATTTCATAGCGCTAAATTAGACAGATTTGTGGGGTTATGGCAGGCTATGGCAATCTGAGGCCAGAAGTTGAAGAGGGAATTTGCCAAGTCTTGGCTCATATGTGGTTAGATTCAGAGATCTATTCCAGCTCTGGGAATGAAGGTGCATTACCATCATCGTCGTCTTCTGCTTCTTCCTCATCCTCCTCCTCACCTTCATCCTCTGCATCGTCTAAGAAGGGCAAACGTTCTGACTTTGAGAAGAAACTTGGTGAATACTTCAAACACCAGATTGAGTCAGATAGTTCATCAGCTTATGGAGATGGATTCAGAGAGGGTAACCAGGCAGTGCTCAAGTATGGCCTTAAAAGGACCCTTGACCATATCCGAATGACTGGTAGTTTTCCATATTGAAAAGCGGTTCAGAGTGAGCAATTCATTTTCATGAATAAAGTAAGGAATCTCAACTGTTGATGAGAAAATTTAGGAGTTAGTGAAATATTATGCACAAGCATATGATATCAATGGTTATTTTCATCAATGAGTGAGACTTTTTACTTTCTCTCTAGAGGATGGACTCACTTAGAGAAACCAAATGGAGAAACATGATACAATCTTCTTTCCTCTACAGCAACCGATATATCAGCTTTTTCATTTAAATTAAATAGGATGCAAAGATTCAAAAAGTATATAATTTTGACATTACACCGGACTAAATAAGGAATCAAAAAGGCTCCTGTTAGTCTCCGGTTGCCAAAAGTATATTTTTTCTCTTTTTCTTTCCAGATAAACGTTGTCTCTTATATTCTATATGTGTTACAAAATACCTTGCAGCAGTTGAAAATGCACAGGATTTTAAGTTTCTATTTACTCTCTGCGAAGGAAAAAGTCATTTTAATAATTTTTTTGACAACTTTTTTACCACCGTGATAGTTCGTGATTAATCCGTTTCAAATATATGAATCAATAAAACAGTGACACATAGTTTATTATGAAAAAGTTATTAAGTTGTCGTAGTCTTCAAGCTAATGTCTTTTTTTGATTATCTTAATAAAAGAGGTAAAAAGAGGTTGTGCTTCGTTTGTTGAATGTAAATCAATAACAAATCGTTGGGACAATCTTTCACCTTTCAAAACCAAACTTTCTTGCTCTATCTTGAATTCAGAATGCTAATCTTTTACACAATGAATTGCATTTAAATCCAAACCTAGATGGAAATTTCTTTTATGTCCAACCTCACAATATGAAAAGCAATAAACAATGTTGCAATGAAATGAAGTCCGTTATGTATTTCATGAATTCTCTACAATTCACCTTCGTGAGATCTAACGAACAGAATCATCAATTCTATTTTAACAGCTTTTATCTCCTTCATGCTCTCCATTTCAAATTTTGATAATCATGTTATTAACGGCAACTTATTGAACACACCTTATATATTTTATCTTAATAAATTAAAATTATTTATCCAAACACACTAAAATAAAATAGTAGATTGTTAAATATTGCTTATATTTTATGCAATGATAGCTCATAAAATATTCAATACTTTCTACGTGTGCAAGAAAAATTAACAATAAATAAATGGTTTAGAACTATTAATACCTTCATAAATAAATAAAAATCCTTTTTAAAGTGCCTTTTCAATTTCTAAAATGTTGGGATACAAACAACATTCCACATCAGTTAAAAGAAGATGCAGATATGAGTTTATATACTCCATTGGTAAGAGGTTTTTGGAGTGGTACCAAAAGCAAATCCGTGAAGATTTGGTCCAAAGTGAAGAATATCTTACTATTTTTCTATCCTCATCATCATTCTAGATCAAAACATTTAATTCATTCATTTCTAACATAGCAATCCGGTCACAACATAACAATTACTTTACAAATAGTGTTCAAAACCTCATCCATTTATCATAGTCTTCTCATTAACATTATAAGCATGAAACAATAATATTTTTTTTTTTTGACTTTTACTAACTTCTATTATCATAAATAGTTATTTTCTAAAGCTAAAAGTTGACAACTTTATGAATTGAGTTACTCACAACTAAAGACGAAATGCAAAGTATCCAACAAAACAAAAATTCAATATATTATAGGTTAAGTTAAGATATCACTTCTCTTAATCGTTTTCACTAAGATTTATGACTAAAAATAAAAAAATAGAATGAATAATTCTATAAAATTGATAAAAATTTACACTATTTTAAAATCCAATCGATTTAAAGGATTCCCTAATTCCTCAATTTCACGGTGCAATTAATTTCTAAAAATGATGAAAATTTTTAAGAGAAGATGGATAAAGATAATGACATGTGATAACATGAAATTGAGAATGATGTTCAGGTACTGTGATTTGTACGCGGGCACTACAATTTGTTAAATTTATTTTATACTTTTTAAATAATTTTTATGATTTTTTAGTGTGAAAATGATTTTTTTTACTATCTACAGAGGAGATTTTATTTTTCAATTTTATCTTTTTAATAATTATTTTTTAAATTCAAATAAAAAATTATTTTTAATTTATTTTTTAATAATTAAATTTTTAAATTCAAATGATTATTTATAATAAAAAAATATTTTTACAATAAAAAATCATAAAAATTATTTATAAATTATATTTTGCAAGTTAAAAATTACATTATATTTTTATTTTAATAATTAAAAATCATTTCATAATTAATAAAATTTTTGCTATAACATTAATGGAGGGAATTTATTTTTTAATTTTACTTCTTTATGACAGTTTTTCTAAAATTTGAATAAAAAATTAACTTTTAATTTTATAACTATTTTTTTAATTCAAATAATTGTTAAAAATGTACCCGCTTTTTTATTATAGATAATTCGTTTAATTTAAAAAATAACAGAATTTAAATAAACAATGATTTAGAAAGATAAAATCTGTTATTTTAACTTAAAAGATAATTAAATATAAAGATGAAAATAAAAATATAATTATTTTAATTAAAAATAAAAATAAAAATATAATTATATATAAATAATAATATAGAAATTTATCGGTAATAAAAAATTTAACAGATAGGCAGGCACGTGGACCAGTATGAACATGACTGTAGCATGGTCGTGGCGAGGGATGCTTACCAATATGTGATTCCAAAACTGATCTATTTCCTTCTCCTTCTCACTTCTGTCTCTCTGCTACAAATCCAAAAACCACCAAATCGCGGGTAAAATAATCCTCATCTGGTTCTTCACTTTCTCACTTTTCTTCATTGCAATTTCACTTGTGTCTCCGTCACTTGCATTCATTTCACTGGATTTCGCTTCTGCTCTCGCAGTACCAAATTTAATTTTCCCGAGCGAGTTCTAGGGTTCCCGTTGCCATGGACCAGGCCGAATTAACCACCGAACTGGTAATTTCTGATCCGTTTCCTCTCTATTAGTTTCTTCGTTCCTCGATCTGATCGCAAAGTACCGATTGTGCTCGATTCCGTTTGGATTTAGTTCTCGTGCATTTTATTCTGTTGGTTTTCGATGTGGTTTGAATTTCTTCACTGGCATTGTGTCATGTTTTCTTGAAGGTTCTGAGTAGGGACATTCCATGGGAGACCTATATGTCCACGAAGCTCATCTCAAGCACCAGCCTTCAGCTCTTAAGGCGCTATGATCACCGATCAGAGAGTCACAGAGCACAGTTGCTCGATGATGTAATTTTTTTCAATTTTTTTTTTGGGAAAGTAATAGTAAATTATAGTTTGTTAATTGTTGTGCTGAACTTTTAAACTTGATTTGATTGCGATTTTGATTTGAAGTGGATTCAATTTGTGATTCCCAAGTTTGTTGTCTATTGGTATTGAAAGTGCAAGCTTGTTCGTTGTGTGGCAGGATGGTCCCTCGTATGTTCGCGTGTTTGTTCGTGTTCTGCGTGATATTTTCAAGGAAGATACTGTAGAGTATGTTTTGGCACTGATAGATGAAATGCTTGCAGGTAAATTGTTGAAATTGGTCCATTTTTTTCTCTCATTTGTTTGTCAACAGTGTAACAACCTTAAATTATCTTTTGCAGCAAACCCCAAGAGAGCAAGACTGTTTCATGACAGTACTCTTGCAGATGAAGATACTTATGAGCCTTTCCTAAGTTAAGTCTTTACTCAAATATGTTTTTTTGTTCTAATTAATTATTAGATTTCTTTGTTTTGGAGGTGAGACTAGCTCATGTACAGTGTATGTTTATCTATCACACACATTAAAATCTCTCATTAATACACTATATACAGTTCAGCATTTTTGTTTCAAATAAAATGTATTTGTTACCGTGTTCATTACTTCAGCCAAAGGTTTAAATAAGTTCCACATTCCTAATATATAGCTGATTTTTGTGTTGAGTACCCGATACTTTGTTTTTCAAATAACAAGTTAAACATTTTGGTCCATTCTGATACCTACTAGTTCTATAATACATGTGTTGCTAGGTTGAAATATGTTTCCCATTGAGTGATGGTGCACATTAAATTCCTTTTATTAACTATATTGACAGGATACGCCATTATATGATGGATAACTATAATGACAGGATACGCCATTATATGATGGAAAACTATCGGCTGTCATGATAATAGAATAGGTTGAAAGTTCAAAATAAAGATAGAAAAAATACTTTAGGGATCAGTTAAAAGAATCAATGTAATAGTGGGGACAAAATATGTTAGGGATTTAAACCAAAATTTATATATTATTAGGTCCCAATTTTAATTTTTTTTATTGGGTACTTAAAACAAATATTAGTCATATATATACTAGACCTAAAACTTATTTAAGCCTCAGCAAAACGGTTTTAAGAATTTTCTTTGCAGGGAGTCTAACCATTGATGATAGTATCTGAGTGTATGTAAAATAGTTCTTGTGGAAGATTATGCTTTATATGGTCATCTGTAGTCTAATATTATACCTTTCTTTTGAACAGAGAAACTGAAAGTCAGTCGCTTTTAATTACATTTCTTTGTCATTTCTTTTACAGAAGATCAAATGCTATGTACACTTGTTGTTTATATAATGTCATGTCATTGTCTTGGACTTCGAAAATTTCTTTGTACTTCAAATTTATGATATTCAAAAAATGAGAAAAAAGAATTTTATCCATCTTGCAGATTGCTCTGGAAAGGAAATTGGTTCATTCAAGAGAAAAGTTGTAAGATCCTTGCTTTAATTGTCAGGTAATACAAACTCGAGATCTTTTCACATTTTAATTCTAAAAAACTTCTCAGACTTTGATTAAATATCAGATTCAAGCTGTATAAGTTATTGCCTTACAAGTTATTACAGAATTTCACCCTTTTCTGATAATAGTGTCAGGCCAAAAAATCAGAATGGTGTTGTGTCTAATGGAGAAGCATCAAATGGAAAGAAGCCATTTACCACTATTGATGATGTTTTGATAGGATTAGTAAAATGGCTTTGTGAACAGGTATGCGATACTGAAAATTGTTTCCATCTCTCTAGATCCACTGGATAATAGTAATTCACATATATGTTGACAATGCAACTAATCTTATCAACTTAGGCAGGAAGCTGCCACAATCACTTGACGTGTATGAAAATTAAGTTAGATTTGTGATTGCACAAGTGTGGCATTATTTTCTGAACGTGAACACTAAGTTATAAATTGTACCACTGAATCAATTAAACTAGACTCATTAAGATTGAACTCAGATAAATAGGATGTTTATGAAATATTCTGAAGATGTTAAGGATCCCTTTCTACCAAATATGCATGCTTTCTTACGTTCATCTATGATTGATTTATTAAATTTGTAGTTGAAGAAACCTTTTCATCCTACTCGTGGAGTCCCAACTGCTATCAATTGCCTAGCAACACTGCTTAAGGAACCTGTGGTTAGGTCTTCCTTTGTTCAGGCAGATGGGGTCAAGTTACTTGTGCCATTGATTTCACCAGCATCCACACAACAGTCCATTCAGGTAAGTTTGTCGGAATCTACCTCTGAGAATCTGAAAATATGAGTAATTGAATTTTTCCGTAGTTGGCCTACCAATAGGATAGGTGTGCTTGGGTAAGCATGGTATATCTAGCTATGCCTGTAATACTTGCTAGAAATCGAAGAGTCTGTATTGCATTTAGTAAGACATGGATAACTTATGCTTGGTGCTTTTTACCAAATAATGATTGTTTTGATCAACATTGATAGAGTGATTTCTGATTTCAGATATGTTGGCTTCTAAATTGAATTATCACTAAAAAAAATAAAATGTTATTGATGAAGTTATTTAGATTTCGTGGGTGATTTTTTAAGGATAGACAAAGTGAACTTAATTGATAAATTCCTCTGTAACAGCTTCTTTATGAAACATGTCTGTGCATATGGCTCTTATCCTATTATGAGCCAGCAATTGAATATTTGGCTACTTCAAGGACTCTTCCTCGACTTATTGATGTTGTTAAGAGCTCTACAAAAGAGAAGGTATTGCTTATTGAATTTATCTACATCTCATTTCTCTCTTATAAACAAAATGTTGTTCACATCTCTCTATTTCTTACAACATCATCAGTAGTTTCAGACTTATTGTTCTTTTATAGCTGTTAGCTTAATTTGTATTAACTTTCTGCTATATCTCTGTCTGTAATAGTAGCAAGTAGATATTTTTTGTTTATAACTTTCTCTGGCATAGCAGTCTAATGTTGGTACACTTGATTTACAAGGTGGTTAGAGTTATTGTGCTGACTCTTAAGAACTTGATGTCAAAAGGGACATTGGGTGCTCAGATGGTTGACCTTCAGCTGCCACAAGTTGTCCAGAGTTTAAAGGCACAAGCATGGAGTGATGAGGTCAGATAATTAAGACCTAGACTACGTTAATTTCCTGTTGAACTTGTGTGCAAATTTATAGCAGGTGCCATGCAGAGAAAAATATTTTTGATTTATACCTTTTGCTATTTGAACTTTAACCGTAAAGTTACTGTCTTGTGACCTCACAATCAGAGGTTCAATTCCTGAAAACAGTGTCTTGCAGGATTAGGTGTTATGCACCTATGCCTACCCTCCCCAAACCCCATCAAGTGGGACGGGGAGTCTTGTGCTTTAGGTTGCCCTCTATTTAAATCTTGCTACTATTGAAGTATTTGCTATCAGAACTAATATTTTAGTTTTTTTGTCATCATAGTCAGTGTTTTTATATAACATGGCCTTTGCAATATTATGTATTATTCTTGTCTTATGTTGTCATGCCGATACCAAAAACAGTTAGATACACTTGCTGTTATCTGTGATTCCTCACCCTTTTAATGGCACTTACCATTTGATGTATGCACTTAGGAAAGTCAGATTTACTGTTACAGCAGAATTTACTTATTGGAATGATATGATGCTTCCTTTCGAGTATTTATTGTTACTCAATAGATAAGTTGTGATTTACAACATGGTTGATGAAATTTGATTAATCTGTGATGCATTGCTTCCTGGTTACACAGTGACTCTTGTGTTGGCCATAACAATAGCGTTGTCTCTGTTTTCTATTTGCACTGTAATGCACAAGTGTACATGAACCCTTATGCATGATACACCAATCATGCTGCTAACTTTAATACACATTCTGGAAGGTTCACCGGACATCAGTTTTTGACTATTCTAAAGTGTCTTTTCCATTCTCTCCTTCATTTGCTTAAACTATATGTGTGTGTATTGCTTGAGATTTATCACATTATCTTAAATTACAAACTTAAAAATAGATAGCTCTTTTAAACCTCTATTATTACATTTCCTTTTGAGATAGCCTATTTTGTATTGTTAGCCCAATATTTCTATTGATTAGAAAAGTTTGTGTAGGACTTATTGGAGGCACTGAATTCTCTGGAAGAAGGGCTTAAGGATAATATTAAAAGACTAAGTTCTTTTGATATGTACAAGCAAGAAGTTCTCCTTGGCCATCTAGATTGGTCTCCCATGCACAAAGATCCCTTATTCTGGAGAGAAAATATAACCAACTTTGAAGAAAATGATTTCCAGGTATATGTGCATTTCTTCCTTTGTGCTTTAATTTATTTCTTATTTAAGCAAACATGAAAATTTAGGCTGAGGAAATAACAAGGGCTTCAGTTGCTTGTGACCGTACTAATTTCTGTTATTTCGTATAAAATCGGTATTCTCAGATTGTGCTCATATTGGGTTTCACCTTGATAGAAATGGTTATGCACTAATACTAACTGGCTGGCTAGAGTGCTTGTGTAATCTATGAAGCTTGGACACACCTCTTCAATTGTGTGTCCCTGTGTATGACATGTACCAGACATCGACACCTGAATGACACGTATTAAAGTGTCTAATTTAGAAAACATATTTTTGGGTCTATGACAAGTCTGACAATGTGAATAAGGGCAGATACCATGATTTTTATTCTAAGTATCTATTATAATTATAGAAATAAGGAACAGGTTCTAAATAATTAAGAATGTTTAGATTATATATGTATTATTAGGATGTTTTTGTTCATTCTCCTATCGTATCTTTATACAATATAGAAATTTTTGAACTTGTTTGTTTTTCTTTAGATGAATCTCGGCTAGAGTGTTCTTTTCGATGATGATTATTAAGAAGGGGGTGAAATGTCTCAAATGAATTAGATTCTCTGTTCACTTTTTGGATTTTAGATAGATGGATTAAATTTATTTTTTGTTTTAGGTAACAATATGTTCAGATTTTTATATCTGATTAACTTTTTTTTCATAGATGATTTTGACTATGTAACTCTTGATGGTGAATTTAAATAATTCATAATGATGTTCAATACACTACATACCACACACAGAGACACCCCTGTGTTGCCGTGTCCGGTGTCTATATCAATGTGAGTGTCTGTGATACCTCTCTTATACTTTTCCATTTAAGACAGTATGGAATTACTTGATGTGTTCCGTGATAGAATATGACCTCACACATAGGACTTAGTCTCAGCATTACGTAGTTGATTGTGCAAGGTATATATGTTTTGTTTCTTATAGTAATTGTGATGGTATCAAAATGGATGGTGTTTTGCAAGCTGTGCAGACATGACATGAATTTCAATTGATAATTGCTGTGTACTCTGACGCTTTTGTTAGAAAAATAGGCTTGAGTTCAAGAGAGGGGTGAATTAAACTTGAAAAGAATTTAGAAAGTTTTTACAAATGATTGAATGATTAACTTTGAACAATAAACAAACCATTTTCAGCTTCTAGAAATACTACTTTTAATGTTCTTTAATTTTCCATAACCCTGCAATATGTATATAATTCAGATGAGTTGTAAGAGACAAGAAGAGAATAACACCAAGAATTATAGTGTTCATCCGCATCTGGTTGTTGAATCACCTTGATTAGACTAGTAGACTAATTTCAAGTTTTTAGAAGCACCTTACAAGAAATTTAGTACAACACAAGATCTTGAATCCACTAGATCTCTTACAACCTTTTCTGAACCTTTTCACAACAAAACCTTCTTGACAGCCCTAGTCTAGAACAACCAACAACAAAGAAAGCAATTTGGAATTGAATACAATTAAGTTCAAAAAATAACTCCCTCTAGAAGCAATGCTTGGTGATCCTCAACAAAAATGAGTTGCAACACTTAATCTTGATCTTTAGAAAGATTTTTCAGAATGAGAACTCCCAAAGATAGTTTTTCGGTCAACTAAAAGTAGGATTCTGAAGTTTAAATAAAATTTTGGATAAAAAGCTATTTCGGGTTTTCTTTTTGAAGAGAAAAGAAGATAGAAAACAATTCCGATGAATTGATATTTTCAACTGGTTGAAAACCTATTTCAATTGATTGAGAAGTGAGAAATTGGTTTTCAACAGAAGTTTCAGGTTTTTAACCAATTAAAAACTTGTTTTAATCGATTGAAATGCTATGCTTGTGTTTTCTACCAAGCTATGAACATTTCAACCTTCTAAAACAGATTATAATCAATTGAATTCTTAACTTTCCTTTAGACCCAGTGAATTCGTGTAAAAACTCTTTGGAAACAATTTTAGCACAAAATATCAAGATCAGGCATCACACCCTCACTCAAACAAACTCTAAACCTAAGAATTACAACTCAACTAGACTCAAACAATAAAATCATCCAATCTTTATCAAGGTTGAGGCAAACTCCATTAAGTCATTCATCTTCAAATGGTTGGAAACATCAAATCATATCTTCTAATCTAACAAGTTTTCATTGGCGTTAATACATTGTAAATGATTGCAGCTGACTGAATCTCTTCTTTGTCATTAAGTTATGGTCAAAAGAGATAAATATGTTTAATTAATTTATTCCTTATAACTATCATTTTGAGTCCTAAAGCGTTGCCGGTAAAACTTATTCCGTGGTCCAATATCATTTCTTTTTGTAAAATCAAATAACTTTTAAACAGTTTATGGTTCTGTGTAGCGGTATTGTTACTTGATTTCATCGTGTTAGATAAATACTTTTGGTGTTTGTAAATTAAATAGATATGATATTCATCTCAAAGTAAATATACATTATACTGTACGAAATATAGAAAATCAATGTTAAAATGTTTTGTTCCTTTGAGGGTGCTCGTGGATCCTCAAAGGAACAATTGCTTACTATAAAACTATTTTCCTTGCTATCCATTTTGATAAGGAAAAAATATTTTTATAGCGGGAACGGGTGATTATGCTATATTAAGTGCCATTTGATAATGCTAGAAAGGAAAGATGATGATAGTGTAATCGTGCACCCTCTATCCTAAACATTCTTCTGATCATCTACTATTTATTAATACTATCTTCATCTGTTACAGATCCTAAGGGTCCTAATAACAATTTTGGACACTTCTAGTGATCCAAGGACTCTGGCAGTTGCTTGTTATGATCTTTCACAGTTTATCCAGCACCATCCTGCTGGACGGATAATTGTGACAGACCTCAAGGCCAAGGAACGGGTGATGAAGCTTATGAACCATGAAAATGCTGAAGTTACTAAGAATGCACTACTCTGCATCCAGCGGCTTTTCCTAGGTGCCAAGTACGCAAGTTTCTTGCAGGTTTAATTCTGTTTTGTACGTTGGTGGCCTACTGGATGCACTTAATTCCTTCAACTTCACTGCTGTCTCAAATATTGGGTCGGTTCTCGTGTACAAGGCTTATTCATTGCTTTAGTAATTAATTTATTGTGTATGGCATATTAAAATTTCGGTTTCAACAGTAGAACAAATTTTATGTGAGAAATAAGTATTCTGCTGCCGAATAAAACAAGTTTTGTAATTAAATACTCGAACTTGTGCTTGTAGTTACGTTGAATTTGTTAGAGAACAACATTTATTGTTAAATATGAGCTATCTGAATGAGTCGAGGGGTCAATGGACCAAATAAATGTTTTTAGGTTTATAATGTTATATATTGTATTTTAGTTACTGATAATTTCTTTTAGAAATGTCGAAGTGTAAGTCAGAAATAATTATATATTTTGACTAGAGAACTTGGTGATGATTATACCAAATGGCATTTTCATTTTTAATTTTAAAATAGAAAATTAATTTTTAAAACTGATGTTTTATTTTTTTTTATTTTTTAAATAGATATCTATCCATATCTTTAATAAACATCAGTCACATTCATTATAATCTTTATTTTGTTTAATAAAGTAATAGTCATCTTTATTATGACTTTAATAAACTATAAATTCCTTAATTTAAAATCTTCTCATTCAAATTTGATTATAAAACCACAATCCAACAAAAACCCAATAACACAATTTAGTACAATTACATCCCATAAATCACAATTTCTACACTGCAACGACAATAATTCAGTAGCATATAACCAAACCATAATAAAATTTCAATTCATCTTCTAGTCATGCAACACCTTTCACAACAAACGTTCAATTAACTCAAATTCACACTTACAACAAATGAAAATTTCACCAATGAATTATCTAAATTTCAAAATTGACTCAAATTTTAGCTTATGTCAACTTTGAAGAGACAACCTAAAAATTTGAAAAGTCCCAACTGACTTCGAACTCACAAAACCTCTACCTTAACCTATAGACAATGAAAAGACGATCGAACCCAACCAACAAAACACTAGTTAACAAAGAGTAAAATTAAAGATGCTAGAAGTACATACAAACTCAAAAAGACCTCACACACTTTCCAAAAGAGAATAGGTGTGAAAAGGAGATGAAATTTCAACTTAACTGAAAAGATATTGCATTTATTTTTCCTTTCTTTTTACTATTAAACCAAAATAAAGTATAGAAACAATTTCATAAATTGTGATAACTGCTTTAGAACCACTCAAATTGTGTCAATTATGCTCATTCTTCCTATGTTTTACAATAGTTATCGTAAGCTAACTCTTCTTTCGATTTAGTTTTATTCCTTTCTTAACTCTGAACACATACTTTATTTAATATTATATTCTATAATACACTTATTGATGAACTCTTTATTGTCTGTTTTTACTTGAATAATTTTTTTTATCTTTCTCCTCAATCTCTTGTATCTTATACATTTTCCTCTTACTTACATCATATCATTCCCTTTTACCTCCTATCTCAATCTTTTCAATGTCCTTAACAAACTTATCACTGAAAAAATAACAAATGAATGATAAATATAAAAAACATAAAATAAAAAGTTAAGGGACTAAAATGAAAAGAGTAATAATAATAAAAAATAGATAAACGTATAATTTAGGACTTAAAAATATCAATATCTAATATTTTTTTTATCAATGAAATTTCCTTTATTAAAAACCATGAACAACTTCATAAATTTATGATAAAAACATATTATATTATATGCATATTCTTAATATCCGTTCTTCATTTATTTTTTCTTTCTACCAGTGAAGGTAATTTTTCCATCGATTGTGATAACAACAATTCGTTTTAGACCTTCAAAGTGTATACGATAACCTTATTGTGGGACCATACAATTTAGTGGTGCTACACTTTCAACTACAATTATTTTGGGAAACAAACAGCCACTCTCTTAAATGAAAGATGTGCTTTTCAAAATTTACCATACGTTCACATGGTTTTGTAAAAACCTAACCCGACTCATGTTCAACCAATTCAACTCATTTATTAATGAGTCGAAAAAATTTAGATTCGGTCTGACCCATCAGAGGTTGATGGGTTAAATGAATTGACTCACTAACTCACTTAACTTGTTTTTATCCTCTTCTTTCAGAATTCTTATAACAGATTATTAATGATCGATCAAATTGAAACAGTAATAATTTGACCAATTGATACAAAAATGTTTTACATAGACAAGAGTTTGAGTTGTAATGTTTTATTTATTCGAATAATTAATTAATTTCATTTCATTAAAAATAAATAGGTGGGTTGACCCAGCTCACCACGAGTTTAACTTGAGTGAACCAAATTCTTAATAAGCCGAATCAAAATTGACTCACATCAAAATTTCACATTTTTTTTCAACCTAACCCAACCCAAACTTGTAGTAGATTAGGTTAACTCACGAGTTTCTAACTCATTTTTACATCACTAAATTCACATAGGATATTAGTTAAAAATGTAATTAAATAAGAAATTGTAATGGAATTGTATAAAAGATGACAGAAAATAATTTGTTTGTTTGTAAATTTGATATCATTGAAAAGAAATAAAAGAAAATACCCAGATTCCACCATGAAAGAAAGAATCACTTCTGCCAAGGAGCATGCCATTGAATGTCAATAAATTGATTTTGTTTTCAGTTTCTCAATAATGTTTCATGAAAATAATTATTACCACGTGGCTCACATATCCAGAAAATGCTGTTGGAACTGTGATCTACAATTTAGATCACGATAGAAAAAAAGAGTGTACTATTTTTCTTCTATTTAAATTACCTAAGAATATCTAATAATTATGTTTTGAATGTAAGTGTTTATCATATAAAATTATGTATGAGTTATTTTAACAATTTAAAAACAAGGTTATGATCTTTTGTAAGTTGAGTTATTTTTTATAAAATATTTAATAATCACTGAAATAAGTTAAAATATTTTTTAAATACATCTCAAAACAAATACCTATTTATAAAATGAATTATAATTAAACTTCTTCACTAGAATAAAGATACCAGATTACTTTAAAACAAACTAAAGCTGGTGATTTAAAAGTTATGTATTCACAGGAGATTTTTCAAGTGATATTATACTTGAATATTTTAGTTAAGATTTTGAGTCTAATGGATATAAAAAATATAGTTAAAAAAGGTTTTATTGGTCTGATTAACCAAATTCTTCTATAGAAATTAATCATAAAAAGTTAATAAATATTTCATTCTAAATAGAAAAAACTAATCAATCAAAGCCGACATTGCATGTTATCTTCCTCTTTCTTTCGTACATGTTCTTATCACCTCGCTTTAGCTTTAGAGGGTAAAAAGTACAATGGATGACTTACCAGTAAAAGTACAATTCTTAAGCCAAAGCAACCATTTTTTGTTTTCAAATGAGCTCCAAATCCATTAGCGCTTAATTTATTCGGGATAATTAAGATAATTATTTGAGTGTTCAAAACCATAAAATCATAAAGGATTCATTAAATAAAAAATAAGAGTGCTAAAAGTTTATAATTTTGAATAAATTTTACTAAATCATATTCGATAAACCGTACGTATGATAATATTCGCTGGTGATTTAGTCAATATGTATGAAGATTCTAAACTAGAATATTCTATGTACTCCTTTTTTTATCAAATTATTTTGATAATAAATATTTTATTATTATCTAGATTTATCGTATTCATTAGAAAAAAATATTCTTTTAATATTATTAAGAGTAAATTAAATATTTTTTACAGTTAACGTTTTATTTGTATATAAACAAAACCTAGGGAGAACTGGATAAAATGTAAGTCACATTAGCAGTAAAAAAAATCCAATACTAAATTTTTCAGTTACTTGTTTAGTTACAGTCATTCTCTCGTGTAATTTTGACAATTTTTAAACTATATCCTGTTCCAACAACAGTTCGCTTCTATAAATTTTCAGGTAGAGGAATCTAAGGAAACAAATTTCATGTCTCACATTAGTCAAAATTTAAAAAAAAAAAATCACTATCTTAGAGGGTTGATCCAGATATATATATATATATATATATATATATATATAAACGCTATAAAACCAAAATAATTTTTTAAAAGATAAAGGAAAAAAAAAAAAATAGAAGACAAATATATTACCACTTAAGAATATGAATATATAAAAGGTGCCTTATTTCAGAACACAACAAGTACTTATAGTTGAAATGGCCTCCATGTACATATATTTACATAAAAGTTTGAGTTGAAGTTTTGATGCATCATCGATTAAACTCTGCAAACGGTTTGGATTGAAATGAAAAAGATGCAAAGCAGAGAGAAACGAAGGGATTATATAAATTGACTAAGCCATCATTTGGTAAAACTCATCGAAATCAAGAACACCGTTGTGATCAATGTCAAAGGCACCAATCATGGCAACACACTCATCATAGGACCTGTCATCTCCAAGACGGTGCAACATCCTCTGCAACCCCTTCGGGGTGATGCAACCACACCCTTCTTTCTCCCACACAAACATCTCAAAAGCCTTTCTCAGATCCCCCTCATCACCATCACCACCATCTCTCTTCATCAGCTTCGTGAAATCCTGCAAGTCCAACATGTTATCCCCATCGGAATCCAGGTCATGGATCACCCCTTCGACATCCTCGTGAGACACGTGCTCCCCAATGGACCCAAAATACGACCTAAGCTCGTAGGCCGAGATTTTCCCATCTCCATCACCATCGAAGTGACGAAAAGCTTCCACCAGGCCGTTGATGTCTTCCTTCTTTGGGGTTGTGCATGTTGACATGGGAGATCGTGGAGAAGCAGTTGAGGATTGTGATGGTGAGTTGGAGGATCTTGATCTTGGACGACGAAGGCTTAACTTAAGAGTTTTGTTGGAGAACCACTTAGAAGGGTTGAAAATTGTATCCGTAGCCATTGGAGGTATGAGAAAGGAGAAAAAGCAAATGGGTTTGTGAGGTTTATGTAAGTGGTACTAACGTATAAATAACAGCGTAGAAGTCGGTTTTAATATAGGAAAATGTTTTTTTAATAAATTTTTTTATAATTTCTTTATAACGTTTACTTGATATTTTAAAAAAATCGTAATCTTTAATATAATACAATGGAAGAGGCAGAAGGATTGAGACGTGGTGATGTATATGGAAAGTAAAATGGGAGTTGCTGTGAAAGTGCGTGATCAGAAAAATAAGTGATGTTGTTGGGAAGGAAAGTGCATGGTAGTTTCCTACTGGGTCCAAAAATAAGTGGATGGAACAGTTTTCTCATTAATTCAAATCACTCTCTCTTGTGTTTTCCTTCTCAGTACCACACTCTACTGTTTAGGCCTCCCTTCTATTTTTTTCTTCTCTATTTTCCAACATTTTTACCCACAAACAAAATAATTACCATACCTTTTATTTTATTTTTATCTCACAATAACTACTTTGACATAAATTAATTATAATAAATTACATAGTTATCACCATGTTTTACTATATGATTTATCACTCTTTTTTTCTTATATATGGCGTTAATATCAAATGATTATGATTCTTTTTCGCGAAATAATTGAAATAGCATTTGATTTACCTTTTCTAGCTTTGTACGTCTTTCCTTAAAAACAAAAGTTGAGTGAACCACATTTTCTAAATCACCTTAACTGATTGAGTACTTTTGTTTCTTAAAAGAACAGGAAAAATTCTTACCTAAACTATTACCACTCTCTTATCTCCTTCTTTTTCTTCCTCTATCTATCTTCTGTTTTCTTCAATAATCACCTTTTTAAACTAAAAATTATTGAAAATTATTAAATGAATTATACTTTATGATTTCTTTTTTATTTTTAGCTTTAACTTTACTAAAATTTCTAAAGAGAAAAAATATAGTTAAGTGCATTATATATTCCTTACAAAATGACATGTGGATAATGAGGTGTTCAAATATCATCCTTCATGATGATGAAACTCTTAGACAACTTAATGAAATTTTAACATTGTTATATTTTGAAGATAAATCCATACATTTTTTGAAAAGAAATTCATTTTAATTTTTGAGTAAAATTTCAAATATAAAAACATATTTAATCTTAATTTATAATATATTTATGGTCAAATTTGGATAGAAAATTTATTACTTTCTTCAACAGATTCATCAACAAAAACATTTCTCGATAATATAAATTTTAAATTACTGATAAATTTTATAAATGAATTTATCCACTAACTAATAATAAATCTATATTTAAATAAAAATTTATCGTTATTTTTATTGATGGAGTTTAAATAAGTATTGATGGATTTTACCAAAAACAAAATTATTTGATAATTAAAATTTGTATTATCAATAGATTTATCAATAATATTTACTGATGAAATAAATTCATTAATAATATAAATTTTAAAATTAGTCATTAATAATTTGAATTTATTGATAAATTTATTTTTGTTGATAAAATTTTGTCAATAACTTTAGTAATTTTTGTAGTTAAAATTATTTATTTTATAAGTTTAGTGTAAATATGTTATAAATTTTTAGCTAATCAGAACCATTAGACTGAAAGATCATTAGTTTGCACAACTATTATCTTTGTAATACTTATAATATTGTACTTTAATATTTTAATTATTCTTTTTAAATTTATATATGCTGCTGACTCATGATAATTTTGAATTTTAATTTTGTAATTACATAAATTATATATTAATTCAAATTATGTTATATAATTTCTTTATAATTATATTTAAGATATAATGTGATGTGAGGTATAAATCTTAATTAAGTGAGGTTGTAAGTAGTCTATTTGATATATAATCAGATCCAAGGCAATAATGCTTACTATATGACTATTGTCACTAGAGTCATTGTCATATCTAGAAATTTCGATGTGTGTAAAAATACATTTACGATTCTAAATAATTATTGAGCTTTTGTTGACTATGCATGTATTAATAACCGTTACAAGATTTTTTATTGTCCTCGCCGGTGGACCTCCATATTAATTCAACCTCCAATATTAAATTTTCTGGTTAATTAGTTCAGCTATCACAGAATACTTCAACCAATGTATGTTTCTTTCTTCACGAGATTTCTGACAACATATCGGAAAAGTTTTTTTTATTCTAATTTGAGCTATTTTTATATAAAAAGTCATTTATTTACACAATAAGTTGATATTTGGAACCTAGACTTTAGTAAAACAAAATCTGAAAAATAATTTTGTTTACATCTAAAATTTGTAACCTACGATGATTTATCTTTTTGTCAATATATTTATTTTGACCAGATCAATGGGTTAGTTATCTTAAAACTACTTTTAATCAAGGATGAATTATTTTTTATAAATTATGTTAGACATCCTATTATATATGAAAAATTTATTAAAAAATAAATAAAAATATAAAAAATAATTGATTTAGAACTAATATGAGTCTAATTATCATGTAAATCTTACAAACTATTAACAATACTTTCCTTCAAAGAAGGAAAACTAGTCAACGAATGAAACTATATTAACATATCACGTTAGAACATCTAAATTTTTAATTAAAAAATTTATTCACAATACAAATATTATTATAATCTAATTCAACTTTTTTTTTTATTAATATCAAACAAAATGATGTTATTCAAGCATAACAAATAATATGGACTGATTTTTTAATTTTAAATGTTAAAAATTTTATATCAATAAAAGTTATTAAAAGTAAAATATTTCGATAATTCTTAACTTCATAATTCCTATTAATACATTTCTTAAAAAATAAAAATAGAATATTTGAAGGAAAAACTAATTTACTAACAACTTCAAAATCACTTGTCATTTTTAAAGAATTATAAAGACCCAAAATTTCGCATCTTCAGGTTATCTAGTTCTCAAATAATCAAGCTCAATATCTTAAACATAATTGATGAAATCAGTCCTGTGAGAGATAGAAAAACAAGGTTTTTTTCACCTCAAACTCAGCATTCCAAGAATCTACATCATTTCAAGATTAAAAAAAAAAAAAAGTGGTACATTTCTCCGTAGGTTTGTTCTTGAAAGGTCTATTATGAGAATGGAAATGATCTTAAAAAATATTGGGCCGTATCATAGTTCTTCATTTGTTGAAAATTGTGTGTAGGGGCATCATTTGTTGAAACTCTCGTATTTTTTGTTGGTAAAGTTTAGAGGATAAAAATACGTATGTGCGCGTCTGGGCTGGGCTTACATAACTGTTGTGTGTCTCTGAACAATCCTACCTTTCACATTTGTACTTAGACTTCTTCCAGCTCTAGTTTTCAGGATTCGGTGTAAAATAGTCTTCTAGCTTTTCATATTCTTTTTGGAGATAAATATAAAAAAATAATTTTATTTTATATAACATCACAATTAATAGTACACAACTATAGGTTAAGATATTATATGATTGTTATCCAATAAACATGAACAAAGTAAATCATTGCTTCATTATAATAATATCAAAAGGTAATGTTGTAACAAAAAAAAATTAATCTAAATCCAAAAAACAACTATAAGAAGGCTAAGAACTACAAAGTTTTTTCAAAATAAAGATACAAAGGATGTATAGCTAATAGAAAGATTAGACAACTGCACCATCATCATCATCTTTGGTTGAACCAATGACTAACTCCTTATCTGCTCACATCAAATTTTTGTGATCATTGCAAAAAAAATAAAAATACATTAAGCATAATCACAAGAAAATGTAAGCTAATTTATAAAAGAATAAGCATATAACAGTTAAACTAATTTGATCACAAAATAGCATATACAGAACTTTCACAAAATATTCAAACATACAATAACTAACTCATTAGACTCAATTATCCTAATACATGCATCGATATCAGATTCACTGGAAACATGTACTTGTAGTGGCATCTACTACTCTACAGAGCCATACAAAATGGGTTTAACTCTATTACACATTATGTTAATCTCTTATGCGTCATAGGCCAAGGAAAAACCTCTAGACTAAGATCTATTTCTACTCTCACCACATAACACATTCAACTCTATATGAGTGAGAATAATTATTAAAGCGTCAAGATATCTTCTTGCTTGAATCCATACACATGCACACACACTAAAGAATTTACACACTCAACGTTAGGGCCACTAGAGCTCTTTGACTTGAGTGCGCTTAGAGGTAGAAAATGTCACTAAGTTTAAGGTTTTAAAGTCATTGTTTAGCTCTCTCAAACTATTGGTCAGTGTCATACCAAATGCTTCTAAATGTTATATTTTGGCTTATTACATTGCATAATTTGATATCTTGCTTTTTTTTTTCTCAACTCAAATTCATTTAATATGTTTCATAAATGATACTGACCAATTTCAACCATTAAAATATCTCATTTTAAAACATTCCAATTGGTATAATTTTTCAAATTAACATATCAACAAAATATAGAAAAAGACACATGCAACAATCAATCAAAATAGCTCATGGATCAAAACACCCCTTATGCATCATAAAATCAGTATCCACAAAACAATTCAACATGCAAACAACTAATTGGTAGAAAATCAAAGCTTCCTTCATCTTATTGTGTTGGAAAGATTTCTACTCCCTCTAATATGCTCTAAGATTCAAAGACCCAAAAAAAATACCCTACAAACACAAATAAACTTCGATTAGTGATTCAAACGCTACATTAGGTTCACATTCTGGAAAAGAAGCTTTAGGCATATCTATAAAGAAATGATATGCAAAAGAAGGTGGAACTTGCAATGTGAGAAAGGATGGACTTATGAAATGGAAGGGATGTACTTATTTTGAACTAGATTAGGACAAGGGAGTGAAAAAGCTGTCATTTCCTGGTTATATTTCCAACTTTAGCCAAGAAAAAAATGAGGAAAGATGAGAATTTTGAAGAGGAAGAGAATAGAGAGAATGGAGAAGAGTCAAGATGTGAGAGTTATGTTTATGGTGCTGGCTTTGCACATTTAAAAAGAAAAAAGGGTTTTACATTTTGAACTAAAGATACTAATTAATTAAGCTTTTGTTTATATAAAAAAAATTCATTTTCTAAAATATTTCTAGTCATATTTTATGTAGATGATATTCAAATTTTAAATTAAATCAAAGATATTTTTAGTATAACGACATTTCACTAACATGTGTGTGGATGAATTAAAAAACATAGCCAATAAAAAAGGAAAGTGAGCACTTATAAAAAAGTATATAAATATTGATGTTAGTTTATAATAGTGTATAAATAAAACTTCAACATTCTTTATAGTGTAGAGTGTTGAATGTCATGGAAATAAAAAGTGAAGTCCTAATTGATATTAGTTGCATGGGCTTTATGGAGTGATATAAGTTTGCAGAAAGTGGATTACATATATAACATTGATTGATATTACAGTGATGTTAATTATATGTTTTGTAAAATTAAATAAAAGATCCAAATGAATATAGAATATAGAAGAAGAGGTGAAATGGAGAAACAGAAAAGGTGAAGAAGAAACAAAGAGACAGTCACAAAAAGGAAGTAAAACGATAAATGAAGATAGCATAAAATAAAAAAAGAAAGAAAGATAACAATGAGGCATTTTATATATAATGTGACCCATTACATGAATTATTAGATAAATAAGAACCTTATTAATGTAATATATCTCTGTTATATGTTTCACTTAGATAGTTGAAACGCTGGGAACATTCTGGT
The DNA here is from genome assembly GCF_029865625.1 of Vigna umbellata. Taxonomy (NCBI): domain Eukaryota; kingdom Viridiplantae; phylum Streptophyta; class Magnoliopsida; order Fabales; family Fabaceae; genus Vigna; species Vigna umbellata. The sequence continues at coordinate 88,286,631 of NC_142165.1, read as the reverse complement.
TCATACGATATATGCATGTATCGCTTTCAGACCTAATAAAGCTTATTTTTGTGTTCTGGATTCTCTGCACCCAATGATATCACTGTCACATAGTGGATATGCAGAAGGTAGGGTTTGTCTGGCAAGTGGGCACTGTTAAGAAGATAAGGTGCACCCATTTGTTACACGTCGGCATGCCTTGGTCATGTCATGACTTGAGTCAACATTGCATCAAGTTGCGTGCGGCGATCGACGCTGTTTCTTAGTGAAATGACGTGTAACCCTTCTCCATACTCATCTTTTCATTCTTCCACTTTTCAAGATTAATGTAACCAACCTAATTATAAGAAGGACAAACCAGGCAATTATGGTGACTGCTACAGTCACGTGGCATCTGGAGGAAAAGAAAACGAAAAGTCAGGATGATTGGTGAAAGAAGGTATAAATGAAATTGTTCAGCTAAACCTTTCTCTTGTGCTTCATTTCTTTTTAAATCTGTTCATCTTATTTACTCTGTAATTACTACTACACTTCTACCAAATGAAATCTGTTCAACAATTCCTATTCTTCTTAAAGCTTAAAGGATAAAACTCGATTGTAAGTAAAGAAAAAGTTGTCAGGGAGCTTCTTTAATTAAGAGGAAACCATGTCATGTTATTCTCAGACATCTTAACACAAACACAAAGGCACAAACTATTTGAGATGATAAAAGCAAATAACAATTATATTAATCACAATAATAAGGAGAATTAAATAAAGCAAAACAAAATTTTTGATGTATAACAGCGCATCTTTGAAATCATTTAACCAGAGTCACTTGTCCCTTCTGAGAAAGAAAATTATAATCTCAGATGCTTCGATTTTAGATTTTTCCATGATGAAATATGTAACAATGGCCGGTAAATTCATCTAGAACCTTTTGACATAGATGGTTGACAAAAATGGTCAGAAAGTTTGAGTGCAAATTTTATCTAAACATTGCACAATGAAATAAAACTATAAATGGATTAATAAGAGAACATATACAACGGGAGTAACTAGAAAAAGCAAAAAAAAAAAAAATCCAATATTCAATTACTAATTACTACAAAATGACCATGAGCAATACCAATATATATCATGCAATCTATACTATATACTATGCAATCTATGTTATAATGCTCTCTGGTATTTTTAAAGGGTATAAGATTAAAATTTTTAGAAAGAAGATAATGAGGAGGATGGTTCTTTTCTCTTTTTAAAGAAAAAGTAACTTTTATAATAATAAATTTTATTTAATTGTTATCTAGAGGATGGTTATTTTCTCTCTATAGAGAAATAGTAACTTTTATAACAATAAACTTTATTTAATTATTATCTATTTATATAAAAGTATTTTAATAATAAAATAATCGAAAGTATGTTATAAATTTTCTATCTCATTTGAAAAGGTTTTTTTAGGGTTTTACATATAATTTTGTCTATTAATCTTTTCTTTTATACATTTTGAGATCATTCCATTTAAATGGTATATTTGAATGAAAATTATAATTATGTTAGAATGTTCAAAATTATAAAAAATTTACTACATATAATTAACATTAATATAGTTATACATTTTAAGGACTCCAAAATACGGGGAAAAACTATTTATAAAATGAATAAAAATGATCTATAACTAAATTGTAAAAATTATTTATATATGTATGTTTTTTCACTAATATATCTAAAGAAAATTAAAAAATTATATATTATGTACCATATAACTATCCGATCAACGCACTTTCCTAATTATCGAATGGTTAACTATCCCAAAATCTAAAAACCCCATAACAATATCATTTGATCGATTACCATTTCGGATATGGTAATACATGTTAAAACCTCACCACAAATCCAACATGTTTAACAAGATAAAATAATATTTATGAACTCTTAAATCGTAATTGGGCCAACTTTAATTAAAAGTCTACTTTGAAACCTATAAATACAAAAGTAAAGTAATGAGACAAGTGATTGCATTTATTTTGAAACTTTATACCGATCAAATTCATTACTGACTTGAGTGTTGGAGTGTCTTTAACAAATACACCAACGCTCGGCTTTAAGATTAAAGGAAGAAGACTAATAACAATTGTAATGAAAATAAAAGACAATGTTGAAAGATCATAAAAAAGCGTGAAAGAGTAATTTTTAACCTCACATACGAAACATATTAAAATATGAATAAGTTTTCAAATCTTTACGTATTCATATAGGTACATGTTTCGGGTGTTGTATTACCCTACACAATTTGTCAATCAAATTATATTTTGAAAGAGTAAACTCTTATCTATAGTTATTTTTTATATTTTTAATTTAAATTTAATTATAATTTGAAAATATTTTAAAACAAAAGTAAGTGGTAACGAAAATAAAAGTAATACATATAATGATAATTAGTTAGAATTATAAAAGGTAATAATAAAATATTTCATTACCAATTAAATTTTCAGAAAAAGACATTTCGTATTAATGAGAAATAAATAAAAAAATTGTTACGCTCTAATATACTCTAACAATAAATCAGCATTCCTCTTACTATAATATCAATACTAATTACTACTCCTTTTATTTTATTTTTTAATGTTATATAGGGTTTTGCTTGAAATTACAAAAACAATACAAAATTTTATGATAATAAATATTTATATATTTTTTATGTTACCATTATTTTTATATCACAAGAAATACATATATAGAAAGTAATATCCTAATTTTAGTAGTTTAAAACAAAAAACAATATCTAAATAAAATATAGTCATAATAATAAATATATCTAAAACAACTATGAATAACTACTAGATGACCAAAAAGAAAACTCCATTGTATCATGGTCTTCACCAGAAATTTTTCAACAGCTATCTCTCATCTACTCACACCAATAAGGTGATCATCGCAAAAGAAACAAACATAAATACAAGAAACACCAAAAGAAAGAACATGGTAAGATAATGTGCAAAAGAGATATACTATCATATATCACTCATTCATAAAAACATTCATATCACATACTAGACTCGATTATTTAAATACATGTATTGATATCAAACATTTATGAGTTATGCACTTGTGGTGGCCCACCCAAGCTACAATACACAAGTTTAGTCCATTAACATCTTTGGCCAAAGTAAAACTCTTAGACTAGAACATTTTGCACCTCTTACTACATACCTCACCCTTCTTCACTTGAGATTGATGATTATTGGAATGATAATATAACTCCTAATACTAAATTCATATATCAATACACACACTAAAAAAACGCCACAAATACTCTTAAATATACATAAAGTCCATTGTGTATTATTTTAAACCGTCAAAGAAGAAGATAAATACAAATATTGACACTCAGAAGTGGGCTTAACGTTGGACCTCTTGCAAAAGGTGGTGCTTAACGATAGTCATGACGCTCAATGACAGACATGATACTCATCATTATTCTTCCCGTAAAAGATGTGTTCAACGACACTTTCTAGTGCTCAACGATACTTTTTGACACTCAACGACACTTTTTGACGTTTAATGACAAATTTTATAATCGAGAAAAAACACGGAAACACTTTTCGCCTTAAGGATCGATCCTATGATTTTTTTTTTCTTCAAATAGACCAACAAAGATGAATAATTCTTAGAAAGAAATAAGAAAACTCTAGAAGAATGTTTTACAAAGGATATTGTGTTTTAAAATAATGAAATAACAAAACTATTTGTATTAAAATATTTTAACGTTAAAATAATCAAGTCTCACTATTTCTAAATTATTTATCACTTTTAAAATTTATTTTTTTAGGTCTTTACATGTAAATTAATAAAAAAAATTAGTTCTAAAAGAAGATTATAAATTACAAAAACTCAACTAGTGTTGCCTTTAATTCTAAAAAAAATATAGTTAAAGAAATATAAGAATATTTCAAAAATATAAAACATAAAAAGAAAAGGAGGGACGGAGAGAGTAAATCAATTAGAAATTATTCATTATCATGAATTTTATTTAAAAATTGTTATATAATAATAATAGTATGAATTTTAGTTATTAAATTTAATAAGTACAATCGTCAATATTAAATAATTTATTTATTTATATATTTATAAAAGTACCAACTTAATAATATTAAGTGCTCTATTAATCCTTAAGAAATAAAATTTTTTTATTTGAAATATTTCCTTTTCTATGAACAGAATTAAGTTTATTAAATTATTAGATTCAACGGTTATATGAAACTTAGATTTTAAAACTTTTCATATATACAGGTACAGAACTTTTAGAAACAGAAAATCATCAAAACATTGTATATAATACGTTTTTATTGAAAAATTACAAGACTTCGATTTTATCAATGAAAATGTTTCATTTAAGTTTTTTTTTTATGTTTTCCACACAAATTAAAACTTAAAAAACTTATTAAATTATATATATATATATATATATATATATATATATATATATATAGTATTTTAAAAAAAGTAGAATACTTAAAATAACTCATTTTTACACTAGGAAAACTAGCATCGAAGCATTCGAAGGAAGTTTGGATTGTGTAAATCTGTGTCAGATAAGCATGAAACTAGGCTTTTACAGCAACAAAAATTAAAAACATGAAACGATGCTATATTATCATTATTTTATGAGTTAAGTTGTTGATACAATATATTTATAGCGATTTTGTCAAGTGTCTATTGAATTTTTCTAATCAACATTTTTTTCTTAAATGTTACCAAATAAATAGCAGCATTTTTGTGATAGAAAATTATTAAATGCCGAGTCAATTTTTCTCATTATTTGATATGATTACGCAGAGTTACTGTGTCTGATTTGTTCTGAAATTACTACACAACATAACTGAAAAGGCAATAAGATTCGGTACATTTTTCAGTCAATGGCTTGCTATGTAATTTGGTAAGGCTTCTCTTGCTATATATAAAACCACCCTCTTCAACCCCTCTCCCTGGCTTTGTTAAAACCACCACAGAGACGCGAAAAGAAGAAAGAAAGTTAAACAGCTAGAGAGAGAGAATGGCAGCTTCTTTCTGCGTTAATGAGAGAAAGGTATGTGTGAGATGGGTGGAGAAATATTTCAAAGATTGCCTCTGCAATATGAAGGATGAAATCTCGTTCGGTTTGGGTCTCACAAGTCTAGTATTCTGGGGAGTAGCTGAAATTCCTCAAATAATAACCATTTTTCGTACTAAGAAAAGCCATGGAGTATCCCTCATCTTTCTCCTCACTTGGGTCGCTGGGTTAGCCAACAATTTTCATTCTTTTTTTATTTTCTTTTCATTCACTTTCTGTAACTAACTTTTCCACTTTGTATTTTCTAACCAAATCAACATGACTAATTATATGTGATTCAGGGATATATGCAATTTGACTGGTTGCCTTCTCGAACCAGCTACTGTGAGTGATTCTTAACCATGTATATGCACTCTTAAAATTTGTTTGAGCATGATGGTGGTCCTACAAAAGATAGACACAAAACCCTGACTTACAACTGGCTGCCATTAGTCTCTCTTTAATAATCGATTTCGTGTTTTCTTACTTTAATTTCATGTTATTGTTGACTAACGTTCATCTTCTTTTTCTTCTGGAACGATTGATGGGGGCAGCTGCCAACACAGTATTACACAGCTCTGGTAAATTAATTGCTAGCTGTCAATTTTTTGCTGCATCTTCTTTAGTTTGTTGTTCGTGTTGAATTAATCGTTTTCTGTCGTTAGTTGATCTTAGAATCCTTTTATTAAAACTGCATGGTGATGAATATATCACCTGGTTATGCTATCATCTTTAGTATCTATTTTTGAAACCATGATAATAATTTAGGAAGAATGTGTGAAAAGATTTGAAGGTCTGTTTTGTGCTGGACACGTGTCAGCTGTTTGGCCCCAAACCAATATCGTTGGCTTCACTTGATTGGTGTTGTGGTCTGGCGCAGCCTAGTAATACCGCCAAATCGGCCTTCAATAACTTCATTTTATTTTGAAATCATTTATTTCTCTTTCTTGTGACACGATTTCACATTTTACAATGTATTTGCAAAAGCAGTTTTTTCATTTGAAAATAACTATAAAATGAAAGTTTAAATAAGATTGTAGAAGATATTTTAACATTAAAAAGATTTTATATTTATGTGACATTATCTTTTATTATTTTCTATTTTCTTTTTATTTTTTACAAATATAAAAGTTTATTCTTTTATTACTGTTTTAACTTACAGTGAAATGTAAGATAGATATTTTTCTTTTACAACCCCTATAAGAATTTAGTCAGTATTTTCTTTTGTAAAGTTGCTTTTTGATTATAAAAATTCTTTTACTATTTCTTTTTTACTTTAAAGAAAATAATTTTGGTTTAACTTCTACTGTAGCTATGTAGCGTGCCCGTAGTTAAATCTCATTATGATAATTCTTCGTTTTAACCAACGAAAACTGCAATTTTGATCTTATTAATGAGCAGTGAAAGTTGTGTTTCACAGCTTTACACAATCACTACGATCGTATTACTTCTGCTAATCATATATTACGACTACATAAGCAATTGGTACAAACGTCCTCAGAAGCTCAACCACAAAAGGGTACAATTACAAATTCTCAGATTCCTTCTCGTCGATTAATGAAATGAGCAATTCACAAAACTTTGTTCTGTGGCTCGTTGAAGGGGTAATTATCAACATACCTTGTTATTTTGTAGGATGAAGAAGATGAGAGAAAACCATTGAAGGCACCGAAGCCAGCCTACGAGTCTGGAATTCCAATACCAAATGGCACACGCAAAGCAGTACCTAGACAGGAGCACTATTATATGTACGCATATAGTTTCTTCCCAGTATTAAGCATAGTGTGCACTGTAAACGCTATTCTTTTTATCTCGGTTACAAAAATCTTAATGGGGACGTAATCAACTGAAGTGTAATTTTTCGAATTGAATTGGATTAATTAATTGTGCAGGTCAGCAAGATCATTGGCTGGAAGTGGCACTCCACCCTGGGGAACTTACATGAGAGCTGCTAAAAGTGGTCCTTCAACCATGGAATCCATAGATGCCTCTTCTTCCGAGGATGATGAAGCTTATCCTCCAATCAAGGCTAGGCCAATCCAACGTCCTGCAGTTGTGAGTTCTTCAACTGTTTAACATGAAGCCAGCTTTATTATATTGGCATAATCAGATAACGACACACAAATACAAAGCACTTTTGCTCCGAAAATTACCTCTTTATATTCCTTAAATTTGTCTTTCACGCTTATTGTGGTCGAAATGGCACACTGAATGTTACTAATAATACCGTTGACATTTGAACTTTACCCTTAACCCATTATTCCGGTACAGTTAGTCTTCCATATTTTGTTCTCTTCGTATACTAATACACATACTATAATACTATAGTTGTTAATTAAACCGTGTACGTTTCAGGGAAGTTATGGTACATTTCTAGCAGCTGCTGTTAGTTTGCCTCTCAAGGCTAATGCTTTGAGGGAAGGGTACATGAGATTTGCCGGAAGAAAACTTTTGCAGGTGCGACTTGCTGATTCTGGTGCCTTAATAATTCACAGTCACCATTTTGTTTAGTGTTTTACATAACTAATGTTCATAGGAATACGAGACACATAGTACATTGGGTCAATGCTTGGGATGGCTCATGGCTGCTATCTATATAAGTGGTCGGCTTCCTCAAATATGGTTGAATGTAAGTATCAAAATAAACCATGCATTTTTTCTTTTTTGCGTTTCATCTATATTCATTTTCAGTTTGATTACACTGTTTATACACGCTTTGTTGTTACTGATGTTGTTGTCTTAAATTGATGATTATTCAGATTAAAAGAGGCAGTGTGGAGGTACTAATAATACTCAGAATCTTCATCTCTTGCTATCATATTAAAATTGTATTTCAAGATTTTTATGTATACTTTCCCTTTTCTTTCATCCCAACAGGGCTTAAATCCTTTCATGTTCGTCTTTGCATTGGTAGCTAATGTCACTTACGTGGGAAGGTTCCAAACTCCATACCCTGCTGCCCATAGATTTGCGTCCAATTATTTATATTCTTCAAATTAAGCGAAATAAAATGATAACTCTAATAACACTTGTTGATGCAGTATTCTTGTGAGAACTACAGAAAGGCAAAGCATCAAAGCTAACATGCCATGGTTATTGGATGCAGTATTGTGCGTGGCATTGGACCTTTTCGTATCCTATACACGTAGTTCTCGATGCAGATTGTTATTTCTATTGGATTGATAAATATAACTGTAATTTATTTACTGTTAAAGAAAGTGAGATTATAATAAAAACCTTAACAATATGACAGATAATAATGCAGTACATCTACTATAGATACTTTCGAAGGAGAGAAGGAAAAGGAGACAAGTACGAAGAAGAAAGAGCTGCATCAGCTTGAGTTTTGTGGCTAGTTGTGCGGTGGCTGTTTGATGTTGAATTGAAAAACTAATGGGACGTTCAAAAGATTGATCTACAATTACACTTACTGTGCAACACTTTCAAGAGAGAAATATATGTCATATATATGTATGGTACATGGGAAATTAGTAGCTTGTTTAGTTTTTGAAGACATGACAAGGGTTACTTTGAAATTATGTTCTTATCCAATGACTAACAAAGCTACTGAAATTATGGGAAGTAAAGACTATGGCAGTTCTTAAAGAAAAGAAAATATTTTATTTTTAGATAATATTTTGATACAATACGCATTATTTATTTTGTTGGATTATTCTTTAATTGTTATTGTACTGATGTATTCTAAATTAAATGATAAAATAACACGTATACAATATTAAAATATTGTAAAAAATATCTGTATTAACATAGATCACAAGTTGTTCACACTTAACTCTTTCTTTACAACTCTCGTATACGTCTAATAAAATATGCTTGAAGTGTTTTGTTTATCCAATGACAAATGATTATTCAATTCATTTATTCCATGTATTTTTGTTTTTATAACTGAATAAGTAAGTTGTTGTACACTATCAACTGAATAATCAGGAGGTATTTACAAAGATTAGATTGTTTCAATACGAGCATTTATAAACAAATAGTTATATTCACTAGTGGAAAAATGACATTTTATAACGTACAAAAATGACCTATTATAACGTAGTTACTAAAGATATAGTTCTGGGCGATATAATAAGTCTGCCTATTTTATAACGTAGCAGAAATTTACGTTATAATAGCTTAAACATATTATAACGTAGTTTCTGAAATCGGTTATAATATGCGCGAAAGATATTATAACGTAGATTTGTTGATACGTTATAATATGGTGTTTTCAACACTAACGTATTATGACGTACATGACTTAGTACGTTATAATATGTGTTTTTTTTTTTAAAAAAAAAATTTGATTATTACAATTTTTTTTATTGTAATAATTTGTTATTACAATAAAAATTGATTTATAACTAACTACTTATTATGTTTTTATGCTCCAATTTTTTCTGTAATTTAGTCCACTTTATTGTTTATGCTCCAAATATAGTGCAAATCAAATGAACTATCTGCGTCAGGAGTTTTGCAAATTGAGGTTGGATTTTTTAAGTTTCATCCTTAAAGTCGGTAAATAATTAGTATTCATATTTTTAAAATCAAATGCACATGCTATGAAAATATAATAGTATTAGTTAATTAGCTTCTACCTTAATATAGACTTTTAACGAATACTAAATACAACTAGAGTAGATAAACACTAATTATTAGTAAAAGGCAAACAATGATGCTCAATTTTTAACACTATATTGCTAAAAATATTTTTATTAACCATAATGAAAATAATGGTAAGTGATATATATATATATATATATATATATATATATATGAATATAAAGTTTATTTCTACGTTATATATACAAAAAGTTTCAAGCTCTGCCAATATAATTTTCTTAATGCATAAAAAGAACTAAAAAGGCGAGTTATTAATAAAACATTTACAATAAAGACAACATTCTCCAGATTAATGCATTTGGCGTAGCACCCCCTTCAATGTTTGAGACACCACTCTCACTCCAACAGTGTTCGTCATCTCCAATTAAATACTTATTATGATCCGTGGACAGAGCGGTCTTTCCAGTACCTAATATGAACAATTGTAGAAAAAAGGTCCATTAATTAGTGCTGCAAAATGGAAGAGGACAAAATCCATTTCTGGAATACGAAAGTTCTGTGTAACAAGACTGGTAAATTTCTGGTTCTAACACTTATTTGATGATCCAACAGAGTTATACCTGAGAGTCCAAAAAAGAGAGCAACATCCCCAGCTTTTCCCATGTTGCAGCCAGAGTGCAGGGATAGGATTTGGCGCTTAGGCATGAGATAGTGCATGACATTAAAGACACCCTTCTTCATTTCCCCTGCATACTGTGTCCCAAGGATGATCATTTCCTTCCTTGCAAGATTAAGATCAATGCTAGTGGAGGATGTCATGCAGCGAGTGTAACGATTGCAAGGAAACTTCCTAACATTGTATATAGTGTATGGCTATCTCGAGCTGCATCTGTTGGCATTTTAATAGTAACAAATTCCATAAACACCATTCCTATGTTGTACACATCAGTTTTCTCTGTGCCCTTTAGTGAGTATGCATACTCTAAAATCATAGAAATGTCAATCCATGGTTAACACTTGGACAAGATACTTAGAGGTTTCTGGAACAAAATTCTGATTAGATTAAACTAAAATTTCATCTGGGTATTAAAAGTTTGCATAACAAAAGAATGAGATGAATAACAAAAGACAATGGTGTAATCAACTATTACCTAGGGCTATGTATCCATAAGATCCAGCAAAGCAAGAATTAGACAATGCATTAGATTCTGGATTCTCAGCGAGTGATTTTTCCAGTACAAAGTCTCCCAGGTGTGATTCTGGGCACATATAACTTGGAGTCCTAATGACCTAAGTTTAGAGCAAGAACAAACAGAAATTAATTTAGACAAAAATGTTGAAACAGTGAACAAAAAAATAGTTTGGCAATATCACTCATTGAGGAAGCAAGATCATCATATGTCAACATTTTAGCAAGACAAAAGTCCCCTTCATCCCCAATTTTTAGCATGCGGAAAGTATACAACACACCAAAATCCCAATTAGAGATGAAATCAAAAGAGCAGCGTAAGGATAAAATGAGTAAGCTATTTACCTAGACGTATATCTCAGCAGTAACCTTCTCCAATTCCACCAACGTCTGTTTGAAACCATTGATCTCCTTCTCCTTTTCATCGACCTTATCTCTCATCTCCTCCTCGAACCTAATCCTCTTGTTCCTTTCCTCAATTTCCTTGGTTTCCAGAACTCCAATCTTTCTCTCCAAATCCCTAACCATAACCTCACCCTCTGCCTTCACCTTCTTCAAAGCTGTAAGTTCCTTCTCCAGAGACTCAACCAACGACTCCTTCTCCCCTAAATCCTTCCTCAATTCAGAAGCATCCGCCCTCGCCTCCTCTGACGTAGTCATCTCCGATATCAAATCGTGCTGTAACCTCGCCAAGTCCGTCTTCAGGTCCACTGCCCCTCCCCGCGATAACCTCGGCCGCAACAACATCCTTCAAATCAACGTTTAATCGGTGGAAAGGGATTATAATCGGTAGAATGTGATTATAATCGGTAGAAAATGTGGAAAATGATGTTTCAATTGGTGGAATCGAAGGTAAAGGCGAAAAAGATGAAGGTATGTGAGAAACCCTAGCAGTAGATGTGGTTGGATGATGAGTGAAGCGAAAATGCAGATCTGTGAAGAGAAATGGAGACTTACGGCTTAAGAACTCTCTCAAGAGAGAGTGAGAAGCTTCTGATGCTCGCCAGGGTGAAATGAGTGAATCTGTGGAAATGAGAGTGTTTCTCGCGAGAGAAGAAATGCTGAATGAAGATGTGAAGATCGGCTCGTGGATGGAGTCAAGACCCTACTAAAGTGTGGTGTTAGGTTGATGAGGATTGGCGTCGAGAAAGAAGGAATAAGTCATTAGGTTTTCAGAAGATGAAATGAAGAGATATTATGACCAATTTTTGAACATCAGGCATAATATATTACCAAACTCATATATTATAACATAGGTCAATAACTTCGATATAATATATTTTTAATTTATTTACAAATTTGTCATCGCATTTTATATCATGACTAATATTTATAATTTTGTTATAATAAGTTTTGAAATTATTTACAAGTTTGCCACCGCGTTTTATACTATAACTGACTTTCATAACTCCGTTATAATATATTTTGAAATTATTTACAAGTTTGCCACCGCGTTTTATACTATGACTGATTTTCATAACTCCGTTATAATATGTTTTGAAATTATTTACAAGTTTGCCACCGCATTCGATATTATGACTGATTTCATAACTACGTTATAATATGTCTTGTTATAGAATGTCCACTTTTTATAATTGATTATAATCGAAATTAATTTTCATTTGAATAAATTTTGATGAAAAATTTGATTTTAAAACAATTAATTTTGCTTGGATATAACAAAAAAATCAATTTATCCTAAAATTTATGAAAACATTTTCATATTCAAGAAAATAATTTCATTCAACAGACTTCTCTTGGTGAGCGAACTCATTATTATCATTTTGAAGGGATGTAGAGTCAATGAATTGATCACTATAACTATGCAAAGAAAAAAATAACCTTATCCCACAGAACCTGAATATATTTCAATAAATAATGCACAGTTACCGTATTCACTAGTGCAAAATTGGCCTTTAACGTCACCCAATAGACGTCGGTCCACCAAAACCCCAACGTAAATAATTGACCAGTGGCATAAATGTAAATAATTGAGTGTGGAGACGTCCGTTCTGGAGGGAGCCGGACGTCTATAATATTATAGACGTCCGGTCCCCTCTGACGGACGTTCAAAAGGCTGACGGGGGTTGAAGAGTTGATTGCTTCAGCCTATTGAACGTCCGTTCTGGAGGGGAACGGACGTCTATAATATTGTAGACGTCCGGCCCCCTCCGGAACGGACGTTCAATAGGCTGACGAGGGGAGTTGAAGAGTTGATTGCTTAAGCTTTCTGAACGTCTGTTCTGGAGGGGGCCGAACGTCTACAATATTATAGACGTCCGTCCCATCCAAAACGGACGTTCAAAAGGCTGAAGCAATCAACTCTTCAACTCTCCCGTCAGTCTCTTGAACGTCCGTTCTGGAGGGGGCGGACGTCTATAATATTGTAGACGTCCGGCCCCCTCCAGAACGGACATTCAAGAGACTGAAGGAGTTGAAGAGTTGATTGCTTCAGCTTGTAGACGTCCGACCCCCTCCAGAACGGACGTTCAAGAGACTGACGGGGGAGTTGAAGAGTTGATTGCTTCAGCTTGTAGACGTCCGGCCCCCTCCAGAACGGACGTTCAAGAGGCTGACAGGGTAGTTGAACCCGTCAGCCTTTTGAGCGTCCGTTCTGGAGGGGGTCGGACGTCTATAATATTGTAGACGTCCGGCCCCTCCAGAACGGACGTTCAAAAGGCTGACGGGGGGGGGGGGGTTGAAGAGTTGATTGCTTCAGCCTTTTGAACGTCCGTTATGGAGGGGGCTGGACGTCTATAATATTATAGACGTCTGGCCCCCTCAAGAACGGACGTTTAAAAGACGTTTAAAAGAAGGACATATATACCAAAACGCGAACTCGCGAGGAGTTACGCGCTTCCGTGAGAGTTCCCTCTGCGCCTTGCATTTCCAGGTTGGTTTTTATCTGTTTTGGACCATTTAATCTTACTTTTATTTCGATTAATATGTTCAGTGATGAAATATATTTCATTTGGACCGATTAAAAATCGTTTTCGGTGCGTTTTGGTGCAGTTTATTCCGTGTTCTTGGGCGGCATTTTTTGGCTTACGTTTTAGGTCGTGCACTCCTCCATTTCCCTCCATTTTCATTTTGAATCTGCTCTTCAGGTTAGTTTTTTCGTTAATAATTTTTTGATAGCGTTCTGGAGGGGGCTGGACGTCTATAATATTATAGACGCCTGGCCCCCTCAAGAACGGACGTTTAAAAGACGTTTAAAAGAAGGACATATATACCAAAACGCGAACTCGCGAGGAGTTACACGCTTCCGTGAGAGTTCCCTCTGCGCCTTGCATTTCCAGGTTGGTTTTTATCTGTTTTGGACCATTTAATCTTACTTTTATTTCGATTAATATGTTCAGTGATGAAATATCTTTCATTTGGACCGATTAAAAATCGTTTTCGATGCGTTTTGGTGCAGTTTGTTCCGTGTTCTTGGGCGGCATTTTTTGGCTTACGTTTTAGGTCGTGCACTCCTTCATTTCCCTCCATTTTCATTTTGAATCTGCTCTTCAGGTTAGTTTTTTCGTTAATAATTTTTTGATAGCGTTTTGTGTATGCATGTTTTTGACGTGTTATTATAATTTTCATTGAGTGACCCTTAGACGTCTGGCAGTGCACAAACAGACGTCCAAACCCCGTAACCCTAAATAACCCGTTCAGCCATATAGACGTCCGTTACGACACAAACGGACATCTATATAGACGTCTGTTGTGTCGGAACGGACGTCTATATAGACGTCCGACCTTGCACAATAGATGTTTGGTTAACGTCACCCACAAAGACGTCGGGTGCATGTCGGACGTCAAAAGACCAAAATAACAGACGTCTAAAGCCTTTTTTTGTACTAATGATTGAAAGCCAAAAAAAATGTAGGTTCAGTTTCATTCAGCACCAGATTAAACATAAAATACTATATATATATATATATATATATATATATATATATATATATATATATATTATTACCCTGATTACAAAGAAATCTTGAAACTTACAAAATCCGAGAAAGACATTTTCAATTAGAAAACTGTGTCGTTTTCGAATCCCTTTTCCAATCCTTTCATTTTCTGGGTTTGTGCTTTCGCTACATTAACGCGCATGAATACAGGAATTCATTAGAGCATAATTTACGGATGAATTGAGTTCTGGTGATCGGACTTAGATGAGTACGTTTCCTATGATCAAGTGAAGTCTTGACAAGTGGCCGACAAATAATCTGGAAGTGAATCATAAGAGGTAGAGAGAAAGAGATGTTCAGTGTTTAACCATTGATTGTGAAAGAGAAGTGATGACCATGGTGTACTCGAAGATAAGAAAAAGACTTTCACTATAGGAGAGGTGGAGAACCATAGTCCTTTGTTTGAGGGCAGGATGTTGGGTACAAACAAAGTCTTACATCAGACAAAATAAGAAATGGACATGAGTTTATATACATCTAACATACCTTCATTGATAAGAGGTTTTCTGAACTGGTACCAAAAACAAATCTGTTAAAATTAAAAAGTGGATATTTTTTGTGATTTTGTTCTCTTTAGTTTATCGGGTTGATTATCTGTGAACAACACTTTAAATTTAAGTTAGTGTTCTATTAAAATAAAACTCAATAAATTTAAAAATATTGAATGTTTTACTTACATATATGTATTTATAAATATTTGAATGAGCCTTTTATCTTAATAATAACTTAATAGCAGCCCAATTACCTTTTAATATTATTAAACATAACAATCTTATAAATTATTATTATAACAACTTTTATACTTAATATGTTATTCAATTTTGTTGTAAATATTGTTAAATGTTTATTTGTAAATCACATTTCTAGTTATAGTGAATATATTTCTAGCTGTAGGGAATATATTTCCATCTTCATTTAAAATGAAAATCTTCAATATTTTTGTTCTAATTCTGGAAATTGCAATATATAACTGATTATACTTACATACTGATATATGCATCTAAAAAAAATTGGCACACGTTTGTTAAAAAATTATCTATTTGGAAGGATATTTACAAGAAAAACATCTCAATGCTACATGTCACCAGTAATGTACTTCTCTTTGACTTAGTTTCATCCTATTATATTATATAACTTGTTATATTTTACATTTATTTAAAAATATGTATATGTTTAATAAATGACCCATCACTTTATATTAATCCTCTCAATTAAAAAAGAAACTTGAAATCTTTGGTCGTTATTAACTTTATTAATGAAATTATATATATATATATATATATATATATATATATATATATATATATATATATATAAACTTATTTTCTCACGTCCACATCGTCTAAACACGCCTAAATCTAAAAAAAGAAACTGTATTCATTATTTTTAAATAAAATTAAGATTAAATATTTCAAAATACTATAACTAAATTGAAAACAATTATTAGATAAAATACTAAACAATTATTTACTTTTCATTTTCAAATTTGAATACAAAATTTTTTAAAGATTTATAAAAAAAAAATAAATAAACAATACTTAATTACCCACCACAAGAAAAATCATATTTACCTTCAAACAAAATTTATTAGAAAGAAAAAATCGTTAATAAAGCAAAATTATTGAATTATATGCAATTACATTTTTTTTCTTTTTCTTTCTCTTATTTCTCTTTCAATGTCATTCGTTGCCGCCACTTCTTTTTATGAGATATAAAATTTTTAATAAATATAGCAGGACATTTAATATGTCCTAACCTTTTACAAGATCAACCTTTTTATAAGATTACAGAAACATTACATAATTAAATACTAATTAAAGTCATAAACATATAGGATATTACTTTAGCATGAGCACTGTATCAAAATACCACCATGTAGATGTTCAATTATAACTTAGTAAATCACACCACATTTATATGTAAAGAGCTCGTACATGTACTAACCCAAAAAAATAGTTTTCAACCTTCATATTCTCTACGTATTTGTTTCAACTTTTATATTTGCAAGACATTTTAGAGCACCTAGGCCTTGTTGCTAAGAGTCCTTTTGAGCATTTCATATAAGCTTCCCAACCCTACTTAAGTGTATGTTTAATCTTGATCTTCTTGACTTTTACTCCTTTTTTCATAAGTTTCAGTAATCGCATGCTCATTATCGTTGCTACTATTCATCTTCTTTCTCCTTTCCTTTTTTCCTCGTTCTTCTCTTCATGTTCTCTTCTACTTCTCATATTATCCTCACCCATATTTATTTTATTTATAACACATTTCTGTAAAATTTTGTGAAATATTTGGAGCCCCTTTTGATGAATTCAATGTCGAGTTCTATCCTGCCAAGGTCCATGCTAACAAATTGGGTTATTGTATCGAGCTCCATACTGCTGGGCTTCTATGTTGTTAGGCTGATATACTGTCAAACTTCTATAATGTCGAGCTTCCATCTTTTGTATATATGAGCCGCAAGGCATAGTTAGAAGTCATACGCATGTTTGTGATTAATGGCCAGCTAACTGGTGGGCTGAGTTTTATTATTTTTGGATTTTTTGGTTGCCACAATTTCAGTTACAATCAACCATTAAGTAGTGGAATCATTATTAACTAGATCATTGTTAAGTTAGTGGGATCATTATTTGTTTAAGTGGAATGTAGTTATAACTAATAATCTTTTGTAATTCTCATTGTTAAACCTTCTGTATAAGCTCAACCATTTTCATCAAAGAAAAAAAAAGTTGAGTTTTATTCATAATTATTACTATATCTCTTTTATATTAGTGAGAGTGATTTTCTTACATTCTTGAGTGGCTCAATAACCCTTAAGTTTTAGTGTTTAAACTTTTAGACTTGTCTTCCATCCTTGAAAGTGTGATGTCTATCAATTTCCACTCAATCTTCTTAACTTTTTTCGTTTTCTCATTTTAACCAATTTTCCAAATTGATGAGCTTTTTAGCCTTCCAATCTAGATAGATCCATAAAACAAATTCACCTCTCTAGTTTCACATCACCTTTTACCAATGAATTTATAAAAAAAATTAAAAATTCAATTAACAATGAATTTATTGATGAATTTTTCAAAAAATCAATTACTAATTGATTAATAATAAAATTTTATATAGTTAAATTATTAATAGACTAAGTGTTGGATCTTACAAAAATTATTATCAGCAAATTTACAAAAAATTTACCATGACATGATCAAAGCTTATTAAATAGAAACTTTGATACTCATTTTATCGACGAAAATATTTTTCATTAATAAAAAAATTATTACCAAATAATTTTACCAATGAATTCAATAATAAAAATATTTGTAAGTAAATAAAATCCTAAAATCTATCAATAAATTCTGATAATAATTTTTATTTTCTCATTAAGTTATTTTTATTGGTAATATGGTATTTATTTTTATAGTGACACTACATAAAAGTAAAAAACTATACTATAGGCTTCATTATTACCCTAATAGTAATAAATCAGTTTTTATATGTTTTTTTAAGCACATTAACTTTGATTTTTGAACAATATATTTACTAAATTTCAAAAATCATATTTATATTACAACTAAATAATAACATAATAAATTTTTAACCATAAACGTGAAATTAAGTTTGATTACATATTTTATCACTCTAACTGTTATCGTTTTATAAAATTTTATTTTATCTTTCTTCATATTTTAACATTAATATTTTCAATTATCACAAACTTATGAATCCGTCAAAATTATAATAAAGTTATAAAATGCTATAAAGATAACTAAAACTACGTTTTTTTTCTTATTTTTGTATAAAATATAATTATTTTAATCTCATTTTATTTTTATTAATATTTTAGAACACTTCATTACTCAATTACATGTAATTAGCTTTAGAAAGTATTTTAATTTAAAAAAAAAAGATATGAGAAAACAAATAAAAAAATATTTTAAAGGTTAAATTTAAATCTTACCATATTTGAATGATAAAAAAAAAATCATCCTAATAACTCTGTCTCTTTTTTCTCTTAATTAACAGTTCTTCGTCATCAAGATACAAAGATAACAAATTCATCTCAAAAAAATTTCGGCCCAGTTCATATACACGGTAATTCTTAGACTCCCTCAACCAAGGCATGAAAAACCAAGAGAGAATAAAAAACATATGAATATTAGGTTCCATTTTTTTTATATACAAAATAAAAAGAGTATGAAACTTAGGAGGCTAAAAATAGAATTAATAAAAAAAACAAAATATTTAACTCCATTAAACAGTTTGTTTGAATTTTAAATTTTATCGAATGTTTACTATATTTTACTATATTATATGTTTAGAGTTTAAGCATAGAAAATATATTATTTAACAATTTGATTATAGATTTTAACATAATTTATAACTATGAGAGAAAACTAAAGTTATTAACATTAACAATTTTTTGTATTAAAAATATAATATTTAATAATTTTACAATGGCAAAAAAAATTTAAACATTCTGTTGAATCAAATTTAAATTTTATGTTTGATTGTAATAAGTTTTTAATAACAAAATAAAAAATTTTAGAACTAGGGAGTTTGGAGCAGATCGTACGGCGCCCACAGAACGTCCAAAGGGCAAGGCATCTTTGCATCGAGCCTGACCCAAGGCTTCCCCTTCCCACTCCAATGCAGCAGACTCACGGGCCCGGGATGCAGTTCCCGGCAAAGCCCACGAAAATTGTCCCCGCCGAGTCCGTGCTGATTCCAACGGCGATCCACCGCCGCAATCCTTCCGGCGAAGACGAGCAGGAATGGCGGAAGCGACCCGAGCTCGTAGATCCGCATCCTCTTCTGCAACTCCATCCACTCTTCGATGACTGTTGTGTAGTCCCCGGCCCGCCACCGCTGTAGATCGATCACCATAACGCCGGTGTTGAAGTAGCACGGCCGCTTCCGGTTCGAGAAGGAGAGCGATAGCGAGGGGTTGGCCCAGAATGAGGGCGTGAAGTAGGTCGAGAAGTTGGCGGAACAGTACTCCGGCGCGGCTAGGACCTCCGTGTCGCTGAGCGGCGTGGAGGCGAGTTTGGCGATGTCGTCAACAAGGATTAAGTCGGAATCAAGGTATACGACTCTGACGACGCAGTGAGGGAGGAGGTCTGTAAGGTAACTTCGCGCATAATTGAGGGGCGTGTCCAGCGCGGAGCGTATGGAGGTGGAGATGAGGCGCGAAACCGCGATGTCGTCGAAGGGATAAATTTGGAAATTCAAATAAGGAAAGGAATTAGTTAGTGTTTGGTTTAGGGTAGTGAAGGAGGAAGGTTTGGAAGCTGCGGAGAGGAAGTGGAAGATCACGTTTTCTGGGCATGAGCTGTGTTGGAGCACGGAGAGGATTGCCGCCATGGATCCTCGGATGTATGCCACGTCCAGGGTCATTGCCACGTGGACTGCATTCCTGGGGCACGTGTCATTCGGGTGGTGCTGCAGGGTGTTGCATGTGGGGGAGTTATAGAACTTTGGAGCTTCTTTAAAACGTTGTTGGGTGGTATTCTGGGAGAAGACGACGGTGGTATATTGAGATTTAAATATGAAGAAGAGGAAGAAGAAGGAGAATGTGAAGCTACGTGCCATTTGACAACAAAATGGGATTCGTTCTTAACACGACAGAAAGATATTGCTTCCCTATAAAATGTTTGGATTTGTGTGGGATTGTTCCACTTTCAGCTCCGCTTTCGACAAAGAATGAGCTGTCTCAAAATTATTTTTTCTCTTTCATCTTATTTACTACTCTAATATATTTATTTACTTTTTCCATATCGAAAAACAAAAAATAAATTCAAGCTTTATCCGTCTCAATTATATAAAAAAATATATAAAATAAAGACGCCATCATATATAATAAAGTAAATAATCAAGAGTAATTAGGATTAATATATAAAATAAAGACGCCATCATATATAATATAGTAAATAATCAAGAGTAATTAGGATTACAGTCATGTCATTCTTCGTGTCATCCTTAAAGTAACTCCAGAATTTAAGCTTAAATGAAATAGAGTCTAAATTGGAAACTTAAAAGGAAAAGTATTCCAAAATACAAGAAATAACTAATAACGTCCTAAGGAGACTAGGCAGCAGCATTGTCCTCATTTTTCAAAGCTGTCTCCAAAAGAACCTTCTCGCCACCTGCTCCCATCCAAGTGGATGATTATCGTGAAAGGAATCATTCACAAACAAGAAAGGGTGAGCTAGGTATAAAAAGCATGTTATTCAATCACACACGGCATGCATAGTTCACTCAAAACATGGTAAAATGACATCACAAGACTTGTTGCTTTATAAACCGACTCGTCCAGACTAGAATGATTGTCGAGTTATGGCGGGTTATGCACTCGTAGTGGCCTCTACTGCTTTGCAAAGCCATTGCCAATGGGTTCCACCCTACCAAACTCACGAGGTTAGTCCGTTCCGCGCCTTGGAGCATACTAGAAGCCTCAAAGACTAGGACCTCCTGCTACTCCTCACCACAAGGATCAATCATCTCTACTTGAGAATGAAAGACCATTGGAGCGTCAGAAAACCCCCCAAGACTGAGCTACCATGCAATCATTCTACACATTACTAGGGCACCACCATGTATCCTCTCCTTGAGGATCATGGAATTACGTCCATGAACCATACTGTCACTTTAAAACTGAACTCAAGGCATGAGTAACCAAATACCATCATATTATCACAGTGAATCCAAACATAACTCATACTCTCGCATAGCTCCAACATAATCACATGATCATATCATATTATGCATTCAACACACTGGATTCAATCAAAAGAAATCAAAAGAAGAGACTTGACCCGAAAGGAATCGCACAGCGCACCCCTACTCTTAAGGCGAGACAGGCAGGTCTCGCACAGCGCACACCTTAATCCGCATAGCGAATTAATTCGCAGCATGTATCATACTTCAAACCTCTCGCATAGCACACCCAGGTCGTTATGCGAGAGCCCAGACAGAGACCAATCCCCTTCAAACCTCTCGCTATGCGCTCCACTTGTCCTTCGAATTAATTGGACAATGGTGCCAGACCATCACCAGTCGCATAGCGACAGGACTCGCCAGGCGAGTCCACAAACAGAGAGCAACACCCTCTGATAATTCGCACAGCACACCAGCTCGCACAGCGAATTTTCCTGACAGTGAGCACCCTCTACAGGGTTTCACTATGCGAGATGACTCGTATAGCGACTCTGCAGAATCTGCAGAACGAAATTTCTGCAGAACGAAATTTCTGCAGAATTATCTACTCAACCATTCCTTACCACTTCTAGACCTTTCTTCCAACTTCTATTGCCTCTAATTCATACTTGGTACCTAGTTAAACTTGTCTAGATGTTTATAAGGTGTTATTAACCTGATTCTAAAGTAATCACTCCCTAACTTTTCATTAAAACTCCAATTTTATTAAACTAAGGACCCAATTTCAATTCTACCAGGTTGCTAATGACTTTACTCAGTTTTATGACCCTAACCAGTTCTAATTGACTCATCCAAGCTAGCCAAACTGCCCAATTGGTCATCGGAGAAGAACCCAATGTCTGAACACATCAAACTCACCTTCGACGCCAGCACATATGACTAGTCACAACTTGCTAGATCAGACCAGGGCTGCTCTATGATCAGGGATGTGCCAACTCAGGTTTTTAAGGTCCCTCTATCCTACCAACGAAGTACTCTCAAAAATTCATCCAAACTGTACAATATGTTCTAGACTCCAATTGCCCAATTACAATGCATCACTTCCCTTCACACTAACCTGAAACAGTACATGTACACTCACCCACTACTCATATTGACGGTTTTACAGAGTTCTTACTCCAGACCAGAAATTCATTACAGCCAACAACCTCATCCAAGTCAAATAATGTTCAGCACACCGTGGTTACACAACTTCCACACATCCAGCAGATACAAATCAACATGCTCACCACAAAAATATAACTCAACAGTAAATAATCATAAATTATCAAGCATACACATCATATAGTTCAAACAAAACATAACTAACTCCCCTTACCTGGTTTCTCCAAGCATAACTAACTGAAATTGTCCTAGCAGTACCCTTGATAGCACAATAGCTCAACCTGACCCCTACAAACCACCAAAGTGGTGACAACAGCAGCTCTTAGAGCTTGATTTGGCGAAACGTACGAAAATGAAACCCCACTCGTAACATGCAACCAGTAACGTTGCATGCCCTAGGTTTAAAAACAGTGAAGGAGAAGGGGATAAATGACTTACCGGTCGGAATGAAGAGAACGTTCGGTAGAAATGAAGCCCTCTACGCCGCAGACGCTTGGATAGCACAAAAATCAAATTCCTATGGTTTTTTGAGCTGAAAATCTAGAGAGAAGGCAGAGAGAATTTAGGGCATTAGAGTTTTAGAGAGAGAGAGAACTCAAGCAAAAGCATCAGACTTCTTAGAAGTCTTTCCTAAGGCCAAGTTGTCCTTGGTTTGATGGGCTTGGCTGCCTCACATAAGGCCCAATGGCCTTATATTTTTCAGGCCCTTACATTCTCTCCAACAATTTAAAATTTCCGTCCCCGAAAATTAGACTTACCAGAGAATAGGTGGGGGTAGGATCCCTCATCTTGTCCTCTAGCTCCCAGGTAGAGTCGCCTATCCTAGCATCCCAAATTACCTTGACTAGTCTGACAGTCTTTCCCCTGGGCTGTTTGGTTTGACTTTCCTCAACTCTAATTGGTTGCACCTCTACAGACAAGTCTTCCCTAACTTGAACATCTTCAGCCTCTAATACGTGTGAAGGGTCCAACACACACTTTCTGAGTTGAGAAACGTGGAATACTGGATGGAGATTTGCAAGCTGAGGCGGCATGGCTATCTCATAGGCAACTGATCTTATACGCTTCAGAATCTGGTAAGGACCAAGGTACATAGGAGATAATTTCCTAGCACGAATGGCTCTTCCTACACCAGTAGGAGGAGTCACTCGGAGGAATACATGATCTCCAACTGCGAATTCTAATGCTCTTCGCCTCTGATCAGCATATGATTTTTGTCGGCTCTGAGACGACTTCATTCTTTCTTGAATCAACTTCACTTTATCCGTAGTTTGCTGCACAAGTTCTGGCCCAGTCAATAAAGACTCACCCAGTCAATAAAGACTCACCCTCCTGAAACGAACATAGAGGGGTTCTACAACGCCTCTCATACAAGGCCTTAAATGGCGTCATGCCGATACTAGCCTGGTAGCTATTGTTATAGGTGAATTCCACCAATGGTAACACCTCATCCCAAACCCCTATAGGTGATCCAAGATACAAGTCCTCAATAAATCTTCAAGCGACTGGATCGTCCTTTCAGACTGTTCATCCGTTTGGGGATGATAGGCCGAGCTCATCTGCAGTCTGCTACCCATCTCACTCTGTAGTATTTGCCAAAACCTGGAAGTAAACCTAGGGTCTCTGTCTGACACAATACTGGAGGGTACTCCATGAAGTCTCACAATCTCCTTAATGTAAAGTTGCGCCAGCTTTGCCATAGACATTCTCAGGTTGATTGCCAAGAAATGAGTGCTCTTGGTCAATCGGTCTACAATCACCCGTACAGCATCATGAGTTCTCACCGTGCGTTCCAAATTGTCTTCTTCCATCTTTCATCTTCTCCGTTCCAAATTGAAAATGCTTTTTTTATAGAAAAATAAAAAATCATATCAAAGAAAAAAAATGACATTATTAAGTATTTAATGTCAAAATATGCATTTTTTTAATATTAAAGATTAAGAAAGAACTTATAATTATGTAAATGTCAAATAAAAGTATTAGATAAAAAATAAAAAATTATAAAAAACATAAAAGTTATTGAATGTGTATTAGAAGTAAGTTAAAAAAAACATACCAAATAAAATTTAATATAAATTTGTTAAGTTAGCTAAATAAATCAAAAGGGTTTTAATAATTTAAATGTAAGATGACATATATGAATGTGAAAATTTTCTATTAAAATAAAAAATATTTCAAACAATTAAAAAAAACATGTCCATTTCACGTTCCTACCTACCGATACTATTTTGTTATTGTCTATCATAAAAATAAGGAATAAAGTATAAAGAAAAACGTTGGATAATAATTTGTTTCCCTTTTTTTCTATATCAACTGCTGTAACTCACACATAACAAGACATGGCGGAAAAGAAAAAAAAAATTGAAAAGAAAATGACATATTTGAAATAATAAACTTCAAAAAATATTTAAGTATGTTGTCATTTGACATCATTTTTCTCAAAAAGACTGAAAAAAAAATAATTTTCAACGATTAAATTCATCCCATCTAGCACAGCTGGTGATGGATCTCTTGGACTTGGACTCGGACTCGTTGATTGGTATTGGGTGAGGGACACTCCCATTTCCCACCCCTTCCAAAAACACCATGCCCTCAAGCTTTAAATATTTTACTCAATATATAATAAATTAAAAAATTTAAAATAATGTTACCCAAGTAAATGTATCACCAGTCGACATGTGAATCTCACGGGCCCCTTCGGAAGGGCACTTCATGTTTCATGGAAGCAATTTTGTACAATATGTCAACACGTGCTACATATGGCAAAGCTGATCAACTATTAGATTGGAAATTACCAGAAATGACTTAAGTGGGAACTTGATGCATACCAAACAAGGATTATCCTATATTTGACTAATAGAATTAAGAAGAAAAATTGAATTGTTAAATTACATACAATTAAAAACCGATGTTGTTTCATGACCGGCTCTGGCGGCCAAGACTGCCGGAAAAGTCATCTCTACTCAAAAGTGCTTATTTGATCCTCTCAATTTTCTTTCCTTCTATTCATTCTAAAATAAATAACACTTCGAACATTATATATAATTATTATCTAACACTTTGTCATATTCAAAGCGCGTATTTTGGGTATGGCATTTGGAGAAAGCAACATTTTTTTGACATATATTAAATATTTTGGACCGACACCTTTCATGATGGCATCATTTTCAATTTTTGCTTCCTGTATCCTTGAAGCCTCTTCTTTTTTAATTATATATTTAGATTGTCTTTGACTTTCAATGAATAGAAAAACTAATTATGTATTAAAAGTAAAATAAGATAATAATCAGTGGGAGGAACTTTATAAGTTAGTTTCCTTCTGTTTTCTTTATTGACTTCTTAGAGAACAGTAGGGTTTGTTTGGTATCGTGAGACATAAAGTTAACAAACTTCTTAGTAAAAAATTATTAATTCTGGTCGTTCTATTAGTTGAGTCGTACCTGAGCTCTACATTTTATTTCCTCTTTAGTTACTAAGCGAAAGTTTAAAATACGAAAGTCAAAAGATGGAAGTTAAAATAGCATGGACTAATGGTCTCAATGAACAAATACCAAACTTGCCTCATGCTAAGTATTATGTATATGTAGGAAACTTGCCTAATAGTACCCTTTTAACACAATTTTAATAACATGTATATTTATTTATATTTAAATAGTTTTTTTTTCACATTTTTACTTTTTAATATTTTTATTTATAATTTATTTTTTATTCATATGAAAATATTTGATTTTTAATCTCAAATATTCAATTGCATAACTTTCATTTACTAGCTAATACAAAAAATATTATCTTTTTTAGTATCTTTTTATCTTTAAATTTTTGTTTTACTTGAAAAATTTTTTGTTAATTTTCTTTCATTATCTATTAAAGATTCCATTACTTTGATATTTGGGATGTTCTTTCATATATTTGATGTACTTTCTTAGACACATATTTGATCATTTTTATTTTCTTAATACTTTTATTTGTTATTTATTTTTATCAAGTAGAATACTCTTTTGATGATTTTTTTACATAATTATTTTTATTTTTTAATTTATTTTTATAAGTATAATTTTATAACCACAATTGTTTAAAGACATTTCATTTACTCTAATATAATAATTTAATGTCATTATTATAAATCTGGTTTACCATACTGAAATTTAAAAAAAGAAATATCTATGTCTAAATTTAAATTATTATTAATTTAAATGTTTTTGTGATTTTGTTCAAGTTGTATATTATTATTTTTATTAGTATAACAAAATAGATTTGTAAGACCCTAGGAAATCAGCACTGCAATTATAGGTCAAATCCCAATTATTGCACACCACGTCACTGTTCAGAGTCATTAAAAACGCACTTTGCACTGCATGCACGAGCGCCACGTGTCACGTTAGAAGTTTCTGAAATCAGAAGTGGGAGTGCAGGTGTCAGCAGAGGAGACGCTCGTTCGTTTGGGCGTGGAAATTAACAAAACTGAGTTTTTGAAAAACTCTCTCTCACCTGCACGCACTCTTCTTCCTCCTCAGAACTCAACTCTCCATTTTCTCCACCTTCTCTCTAGAAGCCTTCACCTTCTCTCTATTGTAACTCATCACTTTCTTCTCCGATCACGCTTCAGAACAGTAGAAACGTTCCTGGAGACGTGAGCGTCATTCTGGACCGAACAGAATTGGGATCTGAGCTGGTAAGTTCTCGTCTCTAACCGTTCGACCTTTTAGTTTCATGCGAACCCAAGTTCTGGTTGCATGCATGGGTTATAGGTCTGAGTTGTTCTGATTTCTGATGTTTTAGATTAAGTGAAAGTTGTTGAGCGAAACCTGAGGGTAGAACGCTGTTAGAGGTCGAACAAAAACCTTATTTTTTGGGAGTACACTGCTATCCAGGTAAGGGAAGCTTATTAAATTTAATTCGTATGTTTGTCTTGTACTGTATGAACATTACGTGTGTCGCATGAAGTATGAACTGTGTTATTTGATTGTTGGTATATGATCATAAGTATGAGGTGTATATTGGTTGAGTATGCATGATCGAACGTTGCTGTACTGCATGAACATGATATATGTTGGTTGAAATGTATGATATGGGTGATACGTGTGAATATGAAATATACATGCTTAGAAGCGAGTGAATGTAAGTGAAACTTGAATATCAACTTCCCTATGATAACGTATGTCCGACATTAAACGGTTCTCGACCGTTTGGTGTTCTAGTAAACTTCTTTGAATTGGAATACTTTCATTTGGGAAGGATTCTGGTCGAGCATGAGCTATGTAGGTCTTTTACTTAGAGCTCATAATGAGCAGTGTCGATCTTACACATAGTAATCGTATTGGGTAGTGCTCGGTCTTACACTAAGCGCTCTTACTCTTTTCTTGAAAAATCTTTGTAATACAGATCATCCATCTGTGTCGATCGACAGTGTCGAGCACCCTCGTAATACATACCATTCAACTGTGTCGACCGACAGTGTCGAGCATCCTTGTAATACAGATCATTCATCTGTGTCGATCAACAGTGTCGAACACCCTCGATAATACAGATCATTCATCTGTGTCGACCGACAGTGTCGAGCATCCTTGTAATACAGATCCTTCATCTGTGTCGACCGACAGTGTTGAGCACCCTTGATAATACAGATCGTCCATCTGTGTCGACCGACAGTGTTGAGCACCCTTGATAATACAGATCGTCCATCTGTGTCGACCGACAGTGTCGAACACCCTTGATAATACAGATCATTCATCTATGTCGACCGACAGTGTCGAGCAACCTTCTTAATATAGGTCGTCCATTTGGGTCGACCGACAGTATCGAGCACCCTTCTTAATACAGGTCATCCATCTATCTGGAAGTCGGTCCTATTCTGTTTTGGAACGGGGTAAGTTCTTCGGTCTCGTTCCTCACGGTTTGTCCTCGTTATAAAGAGGGCTGGGCGTTTGTGATTTTATGTACTTGGACTGAAAGATTATGAATGATGAACAGTATATGTGATGAATAACGGTTGTGGAATTGGAACGAGCGTTCCAGGGAGGAACGACTCTAGAATGAAAGTATTGAATTGTAATGTATGAATGTGGACAAAGCTTGGCCGACGTTTCATCCTGATGTTCCGTGAGTACTCGTCCTCACGTAGAGGGGGTACATCATGTGTGGGAACGGCAGGAGGTCCTAGTCCTTAGGGTTACTTTGGATGGAACGGACTAACCTCGGGTGGCAGCTGAGGAGAAATTCAGTTATCACATCACCCGGGTGCAAGAAACGTAGTAGCTACACAAGATTCATACAGTCCGGACGGTCAGTCTAGTATCAGGAATTGATTGAGTAATTGAATGAGTTAAATTATATGTTGAGAAATATCGATCTGATTGCTATGTTTATGAAATGTGTGTTTTACTTGAATTAAATTCAATAAGCTTACCCTGTGTTCTTTTCCTTGCGTTGTCGATCGTCATTGTACGTCCGTCTTGTCCTTGCGATGATCATCCGTGTGGATGGGAGCAGATGGAAGTGAGCTGCTGGAAGAGGCGCTGGAAGAAGAAATTTTGGATGATGCCAATCTGGTTGAAGTAGAGGTTAAGGTCGAGCCCTAGAGTGCTCGACATGTGGTAGTCTTTAGTTTTTCTATTTAGCTTTTGAAAGTTCAGTTGCGGGTTGTGTAACCGTTAGTATTAGAACCTTGGGATACCGCTGGCGATCTTAAATTTTGTACTTTAAGCCGTTCGACAATTTGAACCTCGCATCTTTATGTAAAGACTGCACTGTTTTACTGTTAAATGTAATCAATTCTATTATATGGTGTCTACTGTATTTTTGGGATGTTACAAGATTTCACTAGAATTTGGAGAAAGAAAGTATTATTTTAAACTTGAATATTTTGTTTTATTTTTTAAAAAAATTCAAAAATACTTTTTAACTTTATCAACTTTGTTTCATTATCATTTTCTAAATTAATAAATGTTTTGATTTTCAAAATTTTTTATTTATGTATAATTATGTAATATTTTATATAATTCTTTTACTTTTATCTAATTATTATTCGTTAATGTGATTTAAAGTGTATAAAACTATAATTTCTTTATAAATATTTAATATGTAGTGAACAAAAATACATCATTTTAATATTGAAAATTTCATAATAATATGTTTCATTTGTAGTGATCTTTTAGAAATTAATTAATATTAAAAATACAAAGGAAAAAATAAAAATATAGATGATATAAAAATTTTATATCCATTAAATATGGAATTGAAGATAAAAATAAAATTTTACTTTAAAAACTAAAATACAATAATGAAATTTATTTCCACTCCACTTTCATCCTAATTTATAGGCATTCAACGTGTGCACATTTTATAATTGGCTTAATTATTTGTGTTCATTCTCACTTTGATTGCAAAGTTTCAATTGGTATCTGTTTAACTTTTTACTTCAATTATGTTCCAGTTTTTTAAATATGATTCCATTTATGTCCTTTTAAAAACAAAATTACTAACCATGTTAAGAGCACACTGCATGTCAATATTGTCTTTTTTTTTATTTCTTTAATTCATTGTTACATTTTGTAATTTTTCTTTTTGCAAGATTTTTTCTTGTATCCTTGGTGTAACACATGACATTAAAAATATTAGGATAATGTCATGTGTTAGTGTTAGTGACAAGTGTTACTATTTTTATTTCAATTTAGTTCATATGTATATACACCTCTTATTCTTGATCTTGGTGGCTAAAGATAAGAGAAATTTGATTCAATTTTTTATTAAGACTTCTCATGTTTTGATGAAAAATCTCCTTTGTATATTATTATTTCGTCAAATTATTTGTTCAATTTTAAGATCGTAAAATAATTTATCAATCAAAATATTAATTCTTTATTACACAACATAGAAACACTAGAAATGATGAGTTAATAGATAAAAGTTTATTTATATACAAAAATTAAATTATATATGGAGTTTGATATATTTTTGGCCATTACTGAGAAAACTCTCAACCAGTCCTTATGTATTAGTAACATCTCTCCTGGTGATCAAATTGATCTCAAAGATGCTTTTGTCTTCTCCTTGATAAATTCAATGTTATTGAATCTTTTTAATAACCTTGAGTTTAAGGGGATTTTTAGAGAATATTAGGGGAATATATTTGTTTAATCTTTCCTGTTTCTCTCTCCATTCTGTTTTACTTACGTGTTATAATTCCATTAGGATGATAAGCATTTTATACTAGTGCAGCGAGGGGCTTTTACCGCGGTTATTTTTCACTATATGTCGCGGTTTACGAACCGCGGCATATTCAGCCGCGGTAGTAAGTCAGAGACTTTAGGCCGCGGTTATGACCGCGGTATATAGGTTGCGGAATATGCCGCGGTTGTCCAAAGAACCGCTGCCTAAATCCTTTTTTAAAAAAAAAAAATTTTGTCCACTATATGCCGCGGTTGGGGTTACAACCGCGGCATATTCCCCTGCAGTTTTTTAAAATTGCAAGTCTGTTTTTGTGATATCCACTACCACAAAAACAGACCTGCATATAGTAGTGTCTTGAATCTCTGCAAAAGACAATTCATATTAATTAGTGTATATGAATTCAACATTTGGGAAAAAATCAAAATTTGTTAAAGTTATCAAAATTTGTTAAAGTTACCACTAATGAAGAAATCATGTTAAGAATGCAAAAGGGCATAAATACCTGGAACAGGGGCGACGAAAAAGCTTGGTGCAACAAAGGGGAATGGCAGCGGAGAGGAATGACAGGCGTTTCAAACGATTTTGATCGGCTAAAACTATTTTTTATCGTCAAAAATGGGAAATGACCGAACAATTTTGAGTTTAAACGGTGAAGAAACGAGGGAACTGAGATGGGTGGTCGGCGGGAGAAGAAAACTCGAAGTTGTTGAGCGTCTGCGCGAACAAGACGATACTGTTCCAAAGTTTTATTTTTTAACTCTGACTGGGGAATCTACCGCGGTTCACTACTTAACCGCGGTATAAGATGGCATTTTTGAAATTATTTTTAAACTATATGCCGCGGTTCGGCGGCAACCGCGGTATAAGATGACATTTTTGAAATTATTTTTAAACTATATGCCGCGGTTCGGCGGCAACCACGGTATAAGATGACATTTTTGAAATTATTTTTAAACTATATGCCGCGGTTCGGAGGGCAACCGCGGTATATTCCTCTAAATATTTCAAATTCATTTTAAATTTATTTCAGGTAGGAGAATAGGTTGCGGTTACTCTCAGAACCGCGGCATATACCCCTGTAACTTCTGAAATTCTCTGACTCAGTCAGCCCCTGCAATAAATTGGCAGGGGTATATGCCGCGGTTTTCCAGAGAACCGCGGCATATAGGCTGTTATTTAATTTTTTTTTCAGACGTGGCGTCAAAGAGGATGGTTGACTGGCGTATATGCCGCGGTTCCCCTCTGAACCGCGGCATATTCCTTCGATTTATTTACAAAACTGCCACCGCGCACCATTATGCTGCGGTTTCTAGTGAACCGTGGCATAATGTGCGCTGTAAAAACCCAATTTTTTACTAGTGTGGTAGAGTGACTCATGTTGTGTGTCACTTAACTAGGTATATTTATATATACATTTGTATCTTGAGAGATTGAACTATGAGAACAATAGAGCTTTCCTCATTCTTGGTTATAAATTTTTAACAATTTCAAGTTTGGAGTTTGGTTAAAGTAAGCTAATTCACATAAAACGAGTTAATATGTTTGATCATTCTTGCAAATGAGGGTTTGCAAATTTAACACTTTACATGTTAGTCCGCATAATTTTAAGGAAAATGTTAATATTTTTTTTTATAATTTATTAATTTTAAATTTGAGCCTTTATAAAAACAAGAATTTACTATAAATATAAGAATTATAAAAAGAATAAAAGATTAATGCTTTATTATTTCCTATAAGTAAATAAGGAAGGATAGTATAAAAATATATATTAAGTGAAGTATGAAATAGAATATAAATGTGTATTTATAAATATGTGATGTTGAAAAATAATGCATTAAAATATTTAATTATATCTAACACACAAACAATATTAAAAGATTAAAATAGAAAAAAAATTCAATAGACATGGTGTAAGAACTAACAAAATAGTAAAGAGTAGTAGCAGTTTTTAAAATGTGACATTATTTTATTATATAAAGTGGCATATGACATGTATAATTCTTATTCTTCCAAATTCATTTTATAAAATCTAGCATTCTACAAATTTTTCTTCAAGACCTTATCTTCATCTATTTGAGTATTAGAGATAGTAAAAAAAATCTTCTCAAAAAACTCTACACATCTAACCGATCAGAACTCAAAATAAAGTAAGTTTATTTCTTATTTCTTTTTGAGTTAGTGTATTATTTAAGTTACATGTTGCTCTATGTTTTATGTATGTGACTCGAAATAGCTCAAGATGAATATTTGTTTGTTTATGATAATGTATTATTATGACTTTTGAAAAAGAATTGTTGTGTATAGTTAGAGCATTTTGTAAAAATTATAACTATAAAAACAATCATTGATTTAGGGGATTTTACTACAACTAAGAAAACTAGTTTAGATTTAAAATTGAATTATGAGATGATTGGAAAATGATGTTGAAATCTAATTTACAGTGATATTTATATCTAAGATTGAATATGTAACATTGAATATGTAACGTTGTTTAGTATATATTTTATGTTCCTTTTACACCAACGGTGATTCTAATTGGTTATATGACTAACTATATTTGTTTGAGACAATGACGAAATTATAATGTATATGTTTTTGTCTAAAATATAAGTGGAATGCCTATATAGATAGGTTAGAAACTTCTCTAATAAAACTTATTTTACAAAATTATAAGGTGCATCTACTTAATAAATTAAATATTTGAACTTTAAAGAGTAAATATCGTATTATAATCTTTTATCATTTATGTTATGTTGAATGATTAATTACTTGAATTCTATTGTGATTTATGTTTTAAATGATTTGCGTAAGTATAATGGAATTGGTGATGTGTGTTCTATGACGAAGTTTGCATGACTCACTTTTAATTGAGATATTTTGGATTATACTTTACTATGGTCCTTGGGTTGGATCTTAACTAGAATATGAAAAGGGAGTGAGAAGAACGTGTAGGTGGTGTTAAAAGTAAGTGGTTGGACATACCATGTAACTTGTAGCAATGAAAATTGTTGAGCAACAACCTAAATAATCGCACATCAACTCAACAATCAAATCATTGTTACTGTTTCCAACTACACAATAAACCCCACATAACTGCTTAAATGTTTGTTTCAGATTCTTTACGTAATGGAAATAGATAACCTAATTTTGGCGTTTCCACAACATAACTATTTACGCAGCCTCTTAGATCAATTCAAGTGCACAAATAAATGGGACAAATTCCCAAAAAGGTGATAATTCATAACATACGTTCCTTAATAGCGAAGGACATAGATAAATGACCCACGTCGATACACGTCCACAGGTAGGTACAGATTTTTATACCAACACATGTGATATATAGGGCTAAGATTCATACAAAATTTAATGTAACACTGGGTTACATAATTTTAACAAGAGCTTTTAAACTTTCAATTATATTTTTAACCTTTTCTAGTTTTTTTACAACTAGTTGTAGTCGTAGAATACCGACTCTCTTAATGATCAATTACACTTACATGATAAAATTCCATTTAATATCGCTCATTTTCTTAAGTTTGTATAATTGCTTATCTCTTTAGTTATATGTGAATGCGGAATCTTGTTTTTTAAGTTTAAAAATATTTTACCACATATAAATACCTAACAAATATATTCATCATAAAAAATATATTCAATTACTCTTTAAATACCTAACAAATTTGTAATTTTTTTGAGAGATAAAAAAAATTTAATATTAATCAGAATCATACTTAATTTTGAAAACTTATGATTCTCTAAATCATAATGCCTAAATCAAAATACGGGTAAGACATAGAATAATAATTAATTTTTAAATTAATCTCTGATTTTATTATTTCATTTGTATAATTATAATATGCTAAATTTATTAATGCTAAAAAGTATGTTTCTTAAATTTAAAATAGATTTTTTCTCATCAAATGTATCCTTAATCAAATACTTAGAAATATCATGACCTAAAACCTTATCAACCACTTGCTTCTTGATAGGAGAGAAACTTCTGTAAAGTAAGTTCTTGTAATAATAGAAGCTTATGTCAAAATTTTCACATCATTGTCTTTATCAGGTAAACGAAAAGTAGTTTTCAATTTATTGACTTTCCATCAAACTTAACCAAGGTTTAAAATGCAATAAATTACTAAATATAGTTTTGAGCCTAAAATAACAATACAGACATTTACTCATTCTTTTTTCCAATAATTTGATTTCGAAAGTTAAATTGGTTATAAAGTAGTCATTGAATTTTTTTTAAGATAACTTAATTATTAAATGTGTTAAAAAAATAAAATGTATTTCTAAACTTATCGCTTGATTTCAGTTCAGTATTTTAAAATACAGTTTAGAGTTAAATTCTTTAACATTATAAATTTAAATAATATTTTTAATTGAGCTTCTGTTAAAAATATAATTTTCATTGGATATTCAAAACAATTTGTTTTTATCACCGTACCATATTATTTGATTTTAATATAATGTTGTCATTATTTCAGTCTTTTTATTTTTAACTCATCATTAAACATGTATTTTTTTTATTTTAATATTTTTGGCACATTGATCAATTTATTTTTAAAGAAAAAAAATAGTTAGTCGATAAGTTGGAAATGATTGAAGAAAAAAAATGGAATGAGGTCAAATAAAAAAATAAAAAGAAAAACAAAATAATAATTGTATTATTTATTGTTAACAAAACTTCAATATAAAATTTACCTTTTTGTCATGTTCTGTTAATTAAAAAAAGGTTTGAACATGAAATAAGTATTGCTTCTAAGATACACGAGTGAATGAATAATGAGAAGTGTACTGCCTTATAATGTTAGTCAATACAATAGTTTTCTGAAAGTTGAATATGTAGTTCTTGATATATAAAATAGACAATTAGATTGTATTATTTGTGGTCTTGTGTGTGAGTGCAAATTTAATGTTTAATGTGAAGTCATATAGTAATTTTCATAATTTACAATATAAATTTGTTTCTATTTAAAAGTGATATGTCTTTCCCTTTTTTTTTAAATAATTTATTTTGGAAACTTTATATGAAAGATAGTAAAATATATACTTTTGTATCTATTCTTAACTATGAACTCTATTTTCAAATGGGTAATAATGTAGTTGATAACACTTAATTGCTAAAAACTGGGTTATTATAGTTATACTTGTTAAATTAAAATCAATAGTTTTTTTATTGACAACTACACTTAAAAGATGTTATACGAAGAATATATAATAAATTAAGACATCATCCATGTTTAAGGATGCAAATTAAAGAATTTCGTTAAAACTAAAAAAAACTTGAATTGATGTATTAAGATTAATATTTTCTTTTATTATTTGCGAAATACATGTACTCCAGCATACAGATATTCATATTTTTATTATATTAAAATAATAAAGTTTAAAAATGATATTTTAAGAGACACATACCTTTTTAAATGAAGAAATTGTTTTGTTTATTACTAGATAAATTATTTAATTAAAAAATGATAGGAAAATAGTTAATAAATTATTATAATTGTTTGAAAAGGCATATCTTAAATTTTTTAAAAAATATATAG
Source organism: Vigna umbellata (assembly GCF_029865625.1). Taxonomy (NCBI): domain Eukaryota; kingdom Viridiplantae; phylum Streptophyta; class Magnoliopsida; order Fabales; family Fabaceae; genus Vigna; species Vigna umbellata. The sequence goes on along the minus strand of NC_142165.1, from coordinate 88,250,340 downwards.
TTGTGGTTGTTGTGAGGAGCTACTAATTAAAAACTACACCAAAAAAACGCGAGGTGAAGTGGAAAATATTATAAAAAGCAGAGTGGACCCAGAGGAGTTCGATACACATGAGAAATTGCGTAAGCGGAAAATAATTTCAATCGCACGTGGCAATGGTTGTCCGTGATCTCCACACTTGAATCCAATGAGAAGGTGCCACGTCATTGCTTAACACTTTCCATCACATTTTAATGTCCACCAAGTCCCTACTCTTGAATTGATTTTTCTCTCTTCAGTTTCAGAGTTCAGCCTTTTCCAAGTTCCAACCAGACAGAAAGACGAAATGTGAAAGCACTCTTCACGATGCCCAAGGCGCCACCGCCACTAATCTACTATCTCTCGGAGCACCCCTCCATCGTGGGGTTCCGGTGGAGCCATGCCCAATCATGGGGCGCCACGTGGTCCTTCCTCTTCTATTCCATCGCCACCTACCTCATCCTCTCGCTCTTCCTCCACCTCTCGCTTGTTCTTTTCCGCCGCCACCGTCCCATCCCCATCGGCCCCCTCGCGGCACTTCACAGCCTCTCCATGTCCCTCACCTCCGTCACCATCTTCGCCGGAATCCTAATATCTACCGCCGCCGAGATCCGTGACACCCGGTGGTTCTGGCAGCGGTCCAAAACCCCACTGGAGTGGCTCCTCTGCTTTCCTCTGGGAACCCGCCCCTCCGGCCGCGTCTTCTTCTGGTCCTACGTCTATTACCTCTCCCGCTTCCTCCACATGTTCCGAACCCCTCTCACCATCCTACGACGCCGCAGGTTGTCGTTTTTCCACCTCCTGAACCACTCCATCTCCGCTTTCGCTTCCTTCCTCTGGCTGGAATTCTCGCAGTCCTTTCAGGTCCTGGCCATTCTCTTCGCCACCCTTGTCTACGCCCTCGTTTACGCCTACCGCTTCTGGACCGCCATAGGCCTGCGCGGCGCGTGCTTCCCCTTCGTCCTCAACTGCCAGATCGCGCTCCTCGCTTGCAATGTGGCGTGTCACGTCGGCGTCTTCTTCCTCCACTTCTTCTTCAAAGGCGGCTGCAACGGGATTGGCGCGTGGCTCTTCAACTGCGTCCTGAACCTCGCTCTTCTCACGCTCTTTCTCAACTTCTACGTGAGGATGTACGTCGGAAAAAGAAGAATGCTGAGGAGCGTTGCTCCTTCGCTTTCGGAAGCGCGTGACTGCAAATAAGTTGAACTGTAAAATGAAAATTAAAAATAAGACACAGGTGGTTGCAGTTTGGGTCCCAAAGTGTTTTGTCGTTTGGGAATGTTGATGATCACTTTTAGTACATAATAGATGAATAGCCGAAGATGTGATTACACAAGAGAAGTAAATTGGAACTTTTTCTTTTACATTTTGAGTACTAATTATGATTTTTTACATAATATATAATTTTTGTGTATTATGACTCAATTGGTTTTTCATTTGTTATTAGTTAGTTCATTTTAATGCTATAGGCGGGTAAGTAGAGTAGTGTCCGTAACAATCACATTAGTTAGTTGATTTTTATGATAGAATAAAAATGTCTCTCCGATGGTATATAATGACCATAAAACTAATAACAATATAGTATATAATGATCATAAAACTAATAACAATATAATTATAAAAAGAAAAGTATATACATTAGGGGAATAAATATTATATGGTCTCATTCACTCATTTATGTTATGGTTGATTATGGGTAGAGTTTATCTTGAACAATGAACCTCATTACAAGAAAGGTTGGAGAAACAATGAAGAGATAATAAAAGATCATTTGTGGATAGTAGAAAATCTGACAAAATTATGAATAGTATTTTCTGAGACGTGTAATTTTACTATTCTTAACGATTTATCTGTGGTGTATTGCACAAGCCCCTCAGAACTAGCAAGGAATTCTAAAAAGAGTAGAAAATAAATCTTGAATATTCTTAGAAAAGAAAAGGAGAAAGGATGAAACTAAGAGGAAGGAGAATGAAAGGAAATGTTGCGTGTTTAGGAATGCAGGTAATATTCTATTTATAGAGCACGAGGTAGGTCCCTAGGTGAGAAACTTGGTCAATGACTATTGGTCCCTAGGTGAGAAACTTGGTCAAAGACCATTGCTAGCAATAATGAATAATAAACTTTGCATCAAAGAATGTTTTGTTTACAATAATGAATAATAAAAAACTGACTGTTTGTACTTTTGAACGTTGCCCACGTTCAAAACCAACGTTTCTTTTGCAATAAATTATTATTTTACAACAATTCCTCATATAATGCAAAAGAAAGAAAATAGAAAACTTGGAAAATGATTGTATATAAAGCAATAGCGCAAATCTTTGTTCTAATGGTTAAACAAAGATTAAAAGAAAGATAAGAAACTTTTATCATGGGTTTCATGTTGTAATGCATCAGAGCTGGTATAGAAAGCTATATGAACTAATCTTAGATCAAGAAACTTAACATACAGTGTAGTTGGTATAGCAAGTTATATGAATAAAAGACACTTGACGTGTGTTAGAGGTTTATCAATCACAACACACCCCCACAATCCTTGTTGTTATCGTTGTATTGCGCTTATTAGGCCTTATGTGTGTCCGATATTCATGAGTGTTCTAGAGATAATGTCAAAATCTCATGCAAGGAGCCTCACTTGACACTCATATAGGTGATTTCATCATGTGTATGTTGTAAATCATACACCCATAAGGGATATGAAAATCATTAAAAATTTTGTTTAACCTAAAATTCTTTCACCACATAGAATTTTAATGACAAAGTTTAACCTCTCATAGTGTAGTCTCCAGCACTTTCACACACTATAAGAATGAACATAATTGATTAAAATCAATTTAGTGCCATCAAAACTAACGAATGACTTGTTTTTACCCATATGAACCTTATTCATGGATCTTCAATCATAAAGGTTGAGTTACCATCACTTGTTTGTTTCAAGTGAATTCTCCTTGATGTTTCTAATATCATTTGTCTTCCTAGGGGTTTTGTTAGAGGATCTGCTATATTCCGTTCTGACTTCACATAATCAACGAAAAATAGTTATACTCTTTAGCAACTACTTCACTAAATTGTGTCTCAAATGTATATGTGTATTCTTTCATTGTAATTCTTGTTTTTAGTTATAGCTATTGTCGATTGGAAATCATAGTGTATTAACACTCAATGTTCTTGATTTGGATATTGAGTGTACCTACTCAATTTACCTACTGCATAATCAGGTCTAGAAAAACTCATCAGGTGCAATAAGATCCCAATTATCAAGACATACTAAGGCTGAGAAATAGATTCTCCTTTATTTTTCATTGATTTAGAATTAACATCATAAGAGATACTCACTAGTTTAAAGTCATAAAACCCAAACTTCTTAAGAAGTTTCTCAATGTATTCTTTTGGGATAGGAATATACTATCTATCTTCCTTATGATTCTACCTTCTAAAATCACATTAACTTCACCTAGAAGCAACTTATATTTCAAAATAAAATTCTAGAAACCTTAGTTATAGAGACTATCTTATTACATGTATTAATCATTAACATGCCATTCACATATAAATATATAATGACATATTCTTTATTTTCAGATTTAGAGTACTATCAATATCATTAGGTGAAAAGTCAAATTTATTTGTTTAAGTAATTAAGTAAAATTACCTACACTGTTTTTAAATCAAAACTAACATTGTACCAATACTAAATAAAAATGCACCAATTAGGTTAAATCAAAATAATATATGCCAAAAGCACTAAACCACACGTTAGCTTTCCATCCAATACCACGTGCCAATCTTTCAAAAAAAAAAATCTAGAAGCTTAACATTATAGCAAATCATAATATACCTTGCGCTGAATTCCAAGCCTAAGCATTATAGCAATCCATTATATGCCATGCACTGAACCCATCATGGTTCCACAATATTGAATCCAATTTTTTATGCACCAAAACTAAAATATATATGTATGAGGATATGTTCCACATTACCATGCAACTGCTTATCCAAACTAAACTAAACCATTTTGTTGAAGGCAAAGCTAACATCACTTAATGCCAAAAATAATTAAGCTGACCATTAAAATAGTTATGTCTCAAATTACAGCCAAAACACCAATTCTAACAATACTACCAGCGTTTATTTCCTCAACACATTTCACACATAAAGTCATGACCATATACCATTTTTATATTTAAAAAAACTTTCATACCTCTTCCCATATCAAACACCTAAGGCATCTAATAAAAAAACTATAGTAGTAGTAAATAAATTATAGAAGCTAATGTATCAATATTCACAATTTCCATTTTCTTTTGTTTAGTACAAAACGGGGAACTAATATATTTGATTTAACATCGATTGAAAAACCATGCTTTGCCTTTTTGAAATAATATTCTAATAATCTAATCCATGTAAATAATTATCACATAAAACAAAAAGAAAGATGGAAGTAACACCACATACACTAAACAAAGGTATGACAACAATTTGAGTAAAGCCACTAAAGTATGCAGAACAACATTCAACCCACTAAGAAATGTTCATGGCAATTACAATACCCATAGAAAATTTTAAAACCCGATCCATTCTTACCATTTAGTCATCTATGAATTAAATTCTAAAGGTTTAATGTTTCAGTAGGTCTCTATTTTTGTCTAGAATCTCAAATTGATCCTCTTCTTTTCGACGTCTCAATTGAGTCCTTATTCTATGAAAATTGCAACAATTATACCCCTGCCGTTAAATTGGTCCCAACGGCGTTAACAAATGGTTGACATGACAAACTTATCTTTGTTTTTAAATGACATAGAATTCAATATATTTTGACATGTCTTTATTATTTATTTTTCTTACAAAAGAAATTGGCAACCATCATAGCGCTGTCGTCATCTCCTCCGCGCTGCCACCATCTTTGTCAGACCTCCACGACCACCAGCTAGCCTCTACGACCATTGTCTTCCTCTGCAAAATCCTCACCATTTGCAACCACCGTGAATCAAATCACACACAAAAATCATGAAGTAGAGAAACTCTCGCGGGCATCTCCATTACGCCACTGCTTCTACATATTGGGGAAGATGTTTTTAGAATCAGGGTTTCGCCCCTTCATTCACGGTGGCAAACGTTGGATGCAAAGGGTCTCTCATTTTGCGATTCGAAGGCGCGAAGATGGCTCTCTGGTGGCTTTGTGGTTTTTTTTTATTTGTAGGGTTTCCATGGAGGCTTCAATGATGTTTAGGTGGCGGCATGGTTATTGTTGCGACATGGTGGCCATGAAGGCTTGTGACTGACAGCGAGGTCAATGGTGGCGTTTCACGAACTAGGGTTTATCGCGATTGGGGTTTAGGATGAGCTCTTTCTGATTTTGTGGTTTGCAGGTTTGGGCTTGGCGAAGGTGATGGGGTGTGTCGCGGCGACGCGTTGAAGAAGATGAATATGGTCTTCTATGATGGAGGTTGAAGTTTCGTGCATCAATGGAGTTTGTGATTTCTGGGTTCTTCTGCAGGTTTCTAATGCGGTTGATGATGGTGAAGCGTTAAGGGTTGTGCGTGACGCTCACGAGGTTGATGGTGGCACTGAAGCGCTTCCGCGTTGTGGCGGAAAATGCGACGACTTGTGACGCGAATTCGGGTTAGGCGACAGCGGCAAGGTGGCTTGATGCTTTCGAATGGAGACACCACCGTTGATGCAGCACGAGTGTGGTGGCCTCTCGCGGAAGAGATAGTGGTCGCGACGACTTAGGGTCTGGCGGAGGCGGTGCAACATGGTGATTTTGGACAAGCTCTGAGGTAGCGCAATTCATGGCTATCTCGCAGTGGTCTGATGTTCCCTACAAATAGGGCTTGCAATTTGGGTTACGGCTTTGAAT